>NC_084628.1:13681686-13981686 GCF_033978795.1 Nerophis ophidion
TTTTGGCCCACACTTGACAAATTACGGTTGTGTGTTTGACATATTCCCACTTGAAGCCAAACCTCCACCAGACGATGGACCCCCTGCTGTTTTTCTTGGGAATTAATTCTTCCTTCATTCGCACCTTCTTTGTCTCGTAGTACCACTCGCACGGCTCTGCTAGCATTACAGCTAACGTTACCCAGACTGCTGCCTCTCTGCTCCACGAGGGCGTATACGTATGTGACGTATGACATGACAGTATGTGACGTGTGTAAGAAGGTGCGCTTGTCTGTGAGAAGGAGACACAGGAAAGTGCGAGAAGAGCCTGTAGTGTAATGCCCGCAGCTAAAAGCAACGGCGTGAGAACGCATACTCGAATATCACGATATAGTCATTTTATATATTGCACAGAGACAAACCCGCGATATATTGTGTATAAAGCGATATATCGCCCAGCCTTAGTTTAGTTTATTTCGAACATGAACACACAATATGATACATCGCATAATTTCACATAATTTATCTCTACATGTCCGAAAAGGGGTAGCATGGCGGAACAGGGGTTAGTGCATGTGCCTCACAATACGAAGGTCCTGAGTAGTCCCGAGTTCAATCCCGGGCTTGGGATCTTTTTGTGTGGAGTTTACATGTTCCCCCCGTGACTGCGTGGGCTTCCTCCCGCCACCAAAAACATGCACCTGTGTGAATGTGAGTCTAAATGTTGTCTGTCTATCTGTGTTGGCCCTGCGATGAGATGGCGACTTGTCCAGGGTGTACGCAACCTTCCCGCCATGTGCAGCTGAGATAGGCTCCAGCACTCACCGCGATCCTGAAAGGGACAAGCTGTAGAAAATGGTTGGATGTCCTAAAAGGAGTAGGAAGAAGCAAAGCTTATTTATTCCTGAACATTTTTCCACTTCGGAGCACTTACTAAGTGAACATACTGTCTTCTGTTTATAACACAGTTACACCAGTGAATAATTAGTACAGCAGTTCTTGCAAAAGACAATTAAGTGTGTCAAGATTAACATACTGAGTGAGATGAAGAATATCTCATTTTCAATAAGGTTGAAGGTAGGGCTGTCCGATATTATTGGCTGATAAATGCTTTATAACGTAATATCGGAAATTATCGGTATCGGTTTCCTAATTATCGGTATCTGTTTCAAAAAGTAAAATATATGACTTTAAAACGTCGCTGTGTCCACGGATGTAGGGGGATGTATAGAGCGCCAATAAACCTTGAAGGCACTGCCTTTGCGTGCCGGCCCAATCACATAATATCTACAGCTTTTCGCACACATAAGTGAACGCAAGGCTTACTTGGTCAACAGCCATACAGGTCACACTAAGGGTGGCCGTATAAACAACTTTAACGCTGTTACAAATATGCGCCACACTGTGAACCCACACGAAACACGAATGACAAACACATTTCGGGAGAACATCCGCACCGTAACACAACATACCGTATTTCCTTGAATTGCAGCCGGGGCGCTAATTAATTTAAAACCTCTTTTCACTCCTGCGCTAACCAAAGGCACATGGTAAAAGTAAGCATGCGCTGATTATTTTAAAACCTCTTCTCACTCCGGCACTTACCAAAGGCATGCAGTAAAAATTTGAGTGTGATGTAAGGATACCATCATGAAAAGCACATTTGATAAAAAAAAGTTATTATGGTTATTATTTTCAGCACCGAAGGCTTGGAATAACCTACAATCGAATATTCAACTTAAAACCTTTTTTTACATTAAATGAGTTTAAAGCTTCTGTGAAAGGATTGCAGTCTACCTTGTCTGTATGCACATGTGTCATATGAGCAAGTTTTAATGTATCAAATGTGATGTTTTATGTGTTGTTTACTGTTTTAAATGTAACCTTGCTGCTGCCCTCTTGGCCAGGTCTCCCTTGGAAAAGAGATATTTGATCTCAATGGGATTGTAGCTGAGATAGGCGCCAGCGCCCCCCCGCAACCCCAAAGGGAATAAGCGGTAGAAAATGGATGGATGGATGGATGGGATTATACATGGTTAAATAAAGACTAAATAAAAAATAAATGAAAAATGGTCTTACCTTTACTTATAAATGAAATCCATGCCAGCTCTTTCTGATCAAAAGCATTGATAACTTGTTTATAGAAGTCTTCCTTATCTTTCTTCAGTTTTAAAAGTCTCTCCTGATGGAGATCTTCCTTTATTACCTCCTGCCTCGATTGGAAGTCCAGTTTAGAAAACTGCTATCAGACAGCTGCTATCAGTTAGCTCGGGTGCGGGTGACGACAGTTTTAAACTCAGACAACTCCCCCTCCCGTTCTGCTCCGTGGGTGATCTCTTTATCCCACCGCTGCCAACATGAAGTGTTATTGTATGAATAATACACTGGGTATTTAGGACTGGATCATGCTTTATTTCAGCCCGGTTGTTTACATAGCCAGCATAGGTCCATCGTGCATCCGCCGCGTCATATCCGTCCCAGCACAATACACGTCACACATTTCACTTCTTCTGCAGCCGAGCAGTCGCAAGAAGGATCACTAGCGCCCTCTACCACCAAGAGGCGGGAGTCATTTAATGACTCATATTTAACACATGCAGCTACGGTATTGTGGCGGTCTCAAGCCGTCGTCTTGCGGGTTTCCAGGACCACCAAGGAAGGACATGGCTTGAGTAGTTCCGCCATCCTCGTCACTGCCGTTGTGTCCTTGGGCAGGGCACCTTACCCACCTGCTCCCAGCGCCACCCACACTGGTTTAAATGTAACTTATATATTGGGTTTCACTATGTAAAAGTGCTTTGAGTCACTAGAGAAAAGCGGTATGTAAATATAATTCACAAAAAAAAAAAAATCACTATCTCATGGGCCGGATAAAACCTGTCCGCGTACGTTTGACACCCTTGCTCTAACAGTAGAGGTGGGGGAAATAATCGATTTTTAGATGCATCGCAATTCGAACAGAGACGTTCATAATTTGATAATCAATGTATTTATTGTAAATAAAGTAATGCCCACAGTTCTAAAATGGTACTGACTGCAGCAGGCCACCTTACCGAGAGATCTGAGCAGCTCCTTTATTTTAGGGCACTTATGTTCCAAACATTTCCATTGATTTAATAACTGTGATGGGAATTAATTGAACTGTTTCTTATTACAAATGCACTGTTTTTTAAAAGTTGCAAATAATAAGCGCTTGTTTATTCAAGTTAAATGTAATTGAATGTACAGCTGCATTAAAGGGGAACATTATCACAATTTCAAAAGGGTTAAAAACAATAAAAATCAATTCCCAGTGGCTTGTTGTATTTTTTGAAGTTTTTTTCTAAATTTTACCGGTCCCGGAATATCCCTAAATAAAGCTTTAAAGTGCCTTATTTTCGCTATCTTCGAAACCATTATCCATTTCCCTGTGACGTCATACAGGGCTGCCAATACAAACAACATGGCGGTTACCACAACAAGATATAGCGACATTAGCTCGGATTCAGACTCGGATTTCAGCGGTTTAAGCAATTCAACAGATTACGCATGTATTGAAACAGATAGTCGGAGTAAGGAGGCAGATAGCGAAAACGAAATTGAAGAAGAAATTGAAGTTACTGAGCGAATAGCTATTGACGCTATTCGGCCATAGCGTGGGTGTACCTAATGAATTGGCCCATAGCATGGCTGCCTTATTAGCATCGCCGATAAAATGTGCAGACCAAACGATCAGGACTTTCGCATCTTGTGACACTGGAGCAACTTAAATCCATCGATTGGTAAGTGTTTGTTTCGCATTAAATGTGGGTATCTAGTTTCAAATGTACATACAGCTAGCGTAAATAGCATGTTAGCATCGATTAGCTGGCAATCATGCCGTGACCAAATATGTCTGATTAGCACCGAAGTCAACAACGTCAACAAAACTCACCTTTGTGATTTCGTTGACTTAATCGTTGCAAATGCATCTGCAGGTTATCCATACATCTCTGTGCCATGTCTGTCTTAGCATCGCCGGTCAAATGTGAAGACACTCTGGTACATTCAATGGGGGTCTGGCGGCAGATTTCTTGCCAGTGGTGCGACTTGAATCCCTCCCTGTTAGTGTTGTTACACCCTCCGACAACACACCGACGAGGCATGATGTCTCCAAGGTTCCAAAAAATAGTCGAAAAAACGGAAAATAACAGAGCTGAGACCCGGTGTTTGTAATGTGAAAATGAATATGGCGGGTGTGTTACCTCGGTGACGTCACGTTCTGACGTCATCGCTAAAAGACTGATAAACAGAAAGGCGTTTAATTTGCCAAAATTCACCCATTTAGAGTTCGGAAATCGGTTAAAAAAATACATGGTCTTTTTTCTGCAACATCAAGGTATATATTGACGCTTGCATAGGTTTGGTGATAATGTTCCCTTTTAATAAACATGAATTAAAGATGCATCAATAATCAATTTTTAATCGAATCATAGCTCCTGAATCGTAATCAAATTGTGAGGTGCCCACATATTCCCACCGCTAACAGTATTGTTTAATATCCTATGTTTAGTTTTTTTGGCTTCAGAAATCAACCTGGTGATTTTGACTTCACATAAGTTATCATTGGTTTGATTTGATGATTGAAACTTTTATTAGTAGATTGCACAGTACAGTACATATTCCGTACAATTGATCACTAAATGATAACACCCAAATAAGTTTTTCAACTTGTTTAAGTCGGGGTCCGTGTAAATCAATTCATGGTATACGAGCTCTATCCTATTTATCCAATATCCATTTAGTCTGATACACTTGTAGGATGTATTTAAAGTTCTACTTGTGTATATCCAAAAATGCATTTGTTTTCTCTGACTCTCAGCAATAGTACAAGTTATTGAGGGCGTTTCCAACTTTGTGACCACGCCCGTAACCACGCCCCCACCTTTCCAAATTTGCCAGTCATTCTAAGCTTCCTTAGAGTTATGTAACCTACAATAAAATGTGCTTCAATCAACTGATTCAATCAAAACATGCATGCTTAAAGAAAACCATCATGTGAGATTTATCTTTTGCAAAATGCATACATGTAAACTAAAAATTGACAGTTTTAGTTTCAGGAAAACACAATGTATCTCTCTAGGCATCGTCTACATGGTCATTTTGAATTTCAGTGCATAAATGTGGTGAAAATAAGCACTGTAGGTTGTTAGTTATTTACCCTTTAATGATATTGTGGGGAAAACATGTTCTAAATAAAACTATGTGGCCTACTTGTGAAATTTTAATCCAGTCTTTCCCCACAAGTAACAGTTAGGCTGCTCGAGTCAGTGAGCATCTGTGAAGACAAACTTGTTACTCAGTCTCCCAAAACCCAAAATAGTTTTGATAAATGGTAAAAATTATTATATGTAAGGCATCGTTTCCCATACAATCATTTGTGGTGCCACAAAACAACAAAAACGTTGACTGCTACAAGTAGATTTTGTGCTACCTTTGGGACTATGCTCATGAACACATTATAATGGACCTGGTCTGATAGAAAATAAGAAGATGGAGCAGGAGGTCGCCTTGCGCTGATATTCGATAAGTTGATTAACTGACTTTTCCCAGCTTCGATAAATCGCCATTTCTATCTTTCAGGGGCATTCACGCTTTTCGTCTCTTATAATAGCTATGCACATTTGTGGCATAGCGGAATGAAAAGAAGGGGGTGAATTCTCTTGTCCTCATTAGGTTTTTTTTACTCTTTGTGTGGCGAGGCCCGGGAGCATCACACAGTGCAACTAGTTTAACATGTAGCAGCTAACATGGACAAAATTATCACAAAACCAAATTCCACCGCACAAGTGTGGGAATATTTCAGTTCAAACCTTTGGAACAAGATGAGACTATCAACACAGAGGAGTCAGTTTGCCGAATGTGTGCAAAAATGACAAACCTGCACCTGCAGGGGACGGTGTGGCGCGGTGTAGAGGGTGGCCGTGTCAGCAACCTGAGGGTTCCTGGTTCAATCCCCCAGCTTCTACCAACGTCCGTTGTGTCCTTGAGCAAGACACTTCACCCTTGCTCCTGACGGGTCGTTGTTAGGGCCTTGCCTGTCAGCTCCCGCCATCAGTGTGTGAATGGGTGAATGTGGAAATAGTGTCAAAGCGCTTTGAGTACCTTGAAGGTAGAAAAGCGCTATACGGGTACAACCCATTTACCTCCACTAGAAACAACCACTCGACAGTCTACACTCACTTTGCGTTTGGTGAACAAGCCTGGTCAGTGTAAACAAAACCATGCAAAATAGTGTGCGCTCATGGAAAGCGTGGTTAAAGACATGCTACCATTTAATCTACTAGCGTTTCAAAAAGTCATATCACTCGGAATCTGCAAAACTTTTTTTTTTGCATATGGCTTGTCGATACATCTGCTTATACTGAGGTGTTTACATTGTTACGTTGCACTTTTGTTTAATAATTTCTTAACTTGATTATCGGTTCAGTAATGTACAACTCTACCTCTGCCTACATGTTCAATATTGAAGTACAACTTTGTCAATATTTTATTTAGCCATTTTGTTTATTGTTTTGGTTGTGTATATTTGAGCCCCCACCGCCTCCTTAACATATTTTATTGCTTTTGGTTGTGATTTTTATTCAAGTGCAAAAATTTACTAACAGACTAATTATATTTTAGACATCTGTTTTATTCAACTTAAAAATGTAAAAGTTGTCATTCTAATTGCAATTTTAAAATAAACGAGACATACAAGTTTATTGCATTATTATTATGTATTATCATTACATCAATGGATATTAATGTGGTCTCATAAAAATAATAGCTGTAGTATCATTTATTGGCCATAATTTGTAGGTCAGTATATCAAGAAAAAATTTGTTATCAGCCCGGGCCGATCAGGGGGTATTGGTGTTGCCAACTTACCCCTTTTGTCGCTCTATTTAGTGTGTATATAGATCACTCTGGGTACTCTTAATCAAAAAAGCCATTAGCAAAACATCTACAGTATTTTCCAAACTATAGAGCACATTGGTATATTAGCCGCACAGGCTGGGCGATATGGCCTTTTTTTAATATCTCGATATTGTTAGGCCATATCGCGATGCACGATATATATCTTGATATTTTTGCCTTAGCCTTAAATTAACACTTGATACATATATAATCACACCAGTTTGATGATTCTTTGTGTCTACATTAAAACATTCTTGTTCATACTGCATTAATATATGCTCATTTTAAACTTTCATGCAAAGAAGTAAATCACAACTAAGTCAATGGACCAAAACTGTATTTATTAAACAGTTATTAAGCAGTGACACAAACATTCATGTCATTTCCAAAACATACAGTGCAAGATTGTCAGAGACATTTTAAAACAAGCTATTAGTGCACTTTTGTGCATGATGTCATTAAGATGACAGATCAAAACAGCACTAAATTAAAGAGCACTTTTTGTACATTACGCCACTACAATAGTTTAAAACAAATAAAGTGCACTTTTGTGCATGATGTCACACAATATATTTCTATAACTGTCAAATAAAAATGAGCTGCACAATAGGAAATCAAATAGTGTTCATCCTTTGCTATGTGGTAGGTTACTACGGACGTTATTTAATTATTTTGTTGACAATTGTTTTCATACGGTGTTGATCTGGAAATGTTTGCATAAGCATTTTGATGGTGTGGGCGGGGGGCACCGAATGGAGATGTTGACAGCACTCTTCATTCTCTGGCAGGTGACTTTTCAAATGATGCTGCATATTAGTAGTAATGCTACCTTTTGGAGCAATGCTTTTAGCCCACACTTGACAAATTAAAGCTGTCTGGTCGACATATTCCCACTTGAAGCCAAAACCACCGCCAGACGATGGACCCCCTGCTGTTTTTCTTGGGAATTAATTCTTCCTTCATTTGCACCTTCTTTCTCTTGTATTACCACTCGCACGGCTCCGCCTGAAGGATCGAAGGTCCGTATTATTGTGTATATATATATATATATATATATATATATATATATATTTTTTTTTTTTAATTGATCTCAACTCTGTACACTGCTGCTGGAATTTTTATTTTCCTGAAAGAACTCTCCTGAAGGAATCAATAAATCAATCAATCAATCAATCAATCAATGTTTACTTATATAGCCCTAAATCACTAGTGTCTCAAAGGGCTGCACAAACCACCACGACATCCTCGGTAGGCCCACATAAGGGCAAGGAAAACTCACACCCAGTGGGACATTGGTGACAATAATGACCCAGTGGGACGTCGGTGACAATGATGACTATGATAACCTTAGAGAGGAGGAAAGCAATGGATGTCGAGCGGATCTAACAGGATACTGTGAAAGTTCAATCCACAATGGATACAACACAGTCGCGAGAGTCCAGTCCAATGAGGATCCAAGACACAGCAGCGAGAGTCCCGTTCACAGCGGAGCCAGCAGGAAACCATCCCAAGCGTAGGCGGACCAGCAGCGCAGAGATGTCCCCAGCCGATACACAGGCGAGCAGTACATGGCCACCGGATCGGACCGGACCCCCTCCACACGGGAGAGTGGGACATAGAAGAAAAAGAAAAGAAACGGCAGATCAACTGGTCTAAAAAGGGAGTCTATTTAAAGGCTAGAGTATACAAATGAGTTTTAAGGTGAGACTTAAATGCTTCTACTGAGGTGGCATCGCGAACTGTTACCGGGAGGGTATTCCAGAGTACTGGAGCCCGAACGGAAAATGCTCTATAGCCCGCAGACTTTTTTTGGGCTTTGGGAATCACTAATAAGCCGGAGTCCTTTGAACGCAGATTTCTTGCCGGGACATATGGTACAATACAATCGGCAAGATAAGATGGAGCTAGACCGTGTAGTATTTTATACGTAAGTAGTAAAACCTTAAAGTCACATCTTAAGTGCACAGGAAGCCAGTGCAGGTGAGCCAGTACAGGCGTAATGTGATCAAACTTTCTTGTTCTTGTCAAAAGTCTAGCAGCCGCATTTTGTACCAACTGTAATCTTTTAATGCTAGACATGGGGAGACCCGAAAATAATACGTTACAGTAGTCGAGGCGAGACGTAACAAACGCATGGATAATGATCTCAGCGTCTTTAGTGGACAGAATGGAGCGAATTTTAGCGATGTTACGGAGATGAAAGAAGGCCGTTTTAGTAACGCTTTTAATGTGTGCCTCAAAGGAGAGAGTTGGGTCGAAGATAATACCCAGATTCTTTACCGTGTCGCCTTGTTTAATTGTTTGGTTGTCAAATGTTAGAGTTGTATTATTAAATAGAGTTCGGTGTCTAGCAGGACCGATAATCAGCATTTCCGTTTTTTGGGCGTTGAGTTGCAAAAAGTACTATCTATCTATCTATCTATCTATCTATCTATCTATTATCATCGCTTATGTGCAGCTAACGTTACCCATGCTGCTACCGCTCTGCTCCACAAGGGCGTATGACGTATGTGATGTATGAAAGAAGGTGCGCTTCCTGTCTGTGAGAATGAGAGACAGGAAAGAGCGAGAAGAGCCTGTAGTGTAATGCCAGCAGCTAAAAGCAACTGCGTGAGAACGTATACTCGACGGCTCGAAAGTGAAAGGATTAAAAAAAGCAGTCGTTGAAGGACACTGCAGCACCTGTTATGAGCAAACTTGTCCAAATGGTGGCGCCATATCACAAACAATAAAAGACCTACCCGCGTAATAGCTTTATTTGTTTGTTATTTTTAACTTTTTTTATGGCCTCAGAGCTGAAAAATACATAAATTCGTCGCGCTGTCTTATAACACAAATATTTCAAATTGTAGAAAAAAGAGGAATTTATAGTCCAGAATTTATGGTTGTTAGCAGACTTTTAGCAACACTTTTATTGACATAAAAAAACATTTTGCTCTTAACGAGCGGCGAGGACTGCTGTGCCTTTAAAGACACTGACTGCTTGTGCCGCTACTAAAGACTAAGTTAGTAACGACCAAACTTTCAACCTGTTTTTAGAATATTTGACAAATCTAAACAATGTATTCAAAAATGTTTATTTTGCTCTGTTGAACAAGGAATTTTGCCGAAAGCAGGTTGGCACCCAGCTATACATTAACTGCACTAGTAGCAGTTCTCAATAAAACGATCCCTCTACTAATATAGTTACTTTTGACCAATTTTCATTGTCTATTATTCCCCTCAGCATTACTCACAGGTAGGGTTGGGCATTGTTTGGATGTGGAAGATTCCGCTAGTCGAAAACGGGGCACTTTATCCTTTAAATACCATTAATGCAGAGATTTTTCATCATATTGGTAGCTCTTTTCCACAAAACAAACTTTTGTCCGACACCACACGCTATTGGATTCATGGCTTCTTCTTGGTCAATGTACGGCAGCTATTTCTCCCGTTCGGCACACTGGTTATCGAAACTAAGAATCAACTTTTTAAAAATTTGCACTGTTTTTGGAGGATTGGAATGTAAGTCCCAGTTCCCCATGTCCCATCGATATCAATGCCTTGTTTGTGACATTAAAGCAATACCGTGTTTTTTGGACTATAAGTCGCAGTTTTTTTCATAGTTTAGCCAGGGGTGAGACTTATACTCAGGAGCTACTTATGTGTGAAATTATTAACACATTACAGTAAAGTAGCAAATAATATTATTAAGCTCATTCACGTAAAAGACTAGACGTACAAGAGTTCATCGGATTTAGCGATTAGGAGTGACATATTGTTTGGTAAACGTGTACGTAAACGCATGGTCTATATGTTATAGTTATTTGAATGACTCTTACCATAATATGTTACGTTAACATACCAGGCACGTTCTCAGTTGGTTATTTATGCGTCATATAGCGTACACTTATTCAGCCTGTTGTCCACTATTCTTTATTTATTTTAAATTGCCTTTCAAATGTCTATTCTTGGTGTTGGGTTTTATCAAGTAAATTTCCCCAAAAAATGCGACTTATACTCCAGTGCGACTTATATATGGTTTTTTTTCCTTCTTTATTATGCATTTTCGGTGGGTGCGACTTATACTCCAAAAAATACGTTATATATCTTTCCATCCATCCATCCATCCATTTTTCCACCGCTTATTCACCTTGGAGTCGCGGGGGGCGTTTGTGCCTATCCTAGATACAATTGGGGGAATCCATTTAATACTAAAAGAAGGGACAGAAGAAAATTAATTTGTAGTTTTGAGCATGTTTGTTTGGCTCTGTACTAACTTTTTACAAATGTGCCTTGGCCATCTACAGTAAACTGCAACATACAGTATAGATTAGAGTGTGTGGTATCAACTATTAACACGGCTTTTACTTCGGAGATTGGAAAAACTGTAGCGCTTTTAAATAAGGGAAATAATTGAAAAAAATAACCTATAATTGAAAAAAATTACCTAAAATGTAATAATATACTGATATAATACACAATAAATAATTAATCAGCCACCATATTCCATCTTACTCTTGTATTTTTATCATTTTGATATGTCGATTGCAGAGAATTGAATGATCCAAATCTCTACTGCAATAGATCCAAAGATTGACTTTATTCTTTTTTTAAAGCTAACAAACCTAAAAAGTGAAAGTTATGCTTTAGCTACTGAGAGGTGATATATTTTCACTGCATAAATTATATTATGAATGCACTCCGTTCAAATCTTATGAGGATCTAAAGGTTGACAACCACAAAAAGGAGATTTGTCTTCATCCGATGTTGTTTTTGCTTTGCGACCGTTTTTGCTATGCGACATGAGATGATAATAGGTAGTTTACAAAATTGTTGGAGTTTTTCCCGTCACAATGAGGTGATACTTAATGGTGGTGGAAGGACACCAGGGGCAGTGGTATGCGACAAAATCTGATTTGACAGCCACAAATGCATGTTATATTTAGATTCATCGCCTATTTCTTGCAAAATTCCTGAAGAGCTGTGTAATGACAGAAATAACTATATTCGATATTTTACACACCTTTTTTTCTATTTTAGCTCCAGAACCTGGGCATCAACCCAGCCAACATTGGATTCAGTACTCTGACCATGGAGTCTGACAAGTTCATTTGCATAAGAGAGAAGGTTGGGGAGCAGGCCCAGGTTGTCATTATTGACATGGCCGACCCCAACAACCCCATCCGCAGGCCAATCTCTGCAGACAGTGCTATCATGAACCCTGCCAGCAAAGTCATAGCCCTTAAAGGTAAGTCCCTGCAAATGCTCAGCGCCAGCAATTTTATAGAGGTAATGGTGAAATATTTGCCCTAGAATGCAAACATAAAAAAAAAAAAAGAAAGAATACTAGAAACCCTTTCCTGCATATGCAGGTCATTTGTGTAAAATGTCAGATTGTTTAAAGTCTGGTTTTCATTTTGTTGTTTATATTAGTCCACCTCATTTGTTTGTCAAGACATGTAAACTAGTCGATAACTGAAGTCATGTTTATAAATGTCAGTTACCAATACTGAGAGCAAGTAAAAATGTCATGCTGTCATGGATGCCTTGTCTATTTTCGCTTGTTTTTTGCTCTTTTTTCGTTTCTTAATGCTTTCTTATGTTTGCAGACGGTGAGTAGAATTTTAACATATCATGAGTTGTCAAAGTGTATTCCTGTATGCACTGTCTTGACACGACTGCTCAGTACTGATGGTAGTGCTAATGAAGGCTTGTGCAAGCGAAAGAGGGCTTCTTATACGACTTTTATGCTGATGTAATAAATACTTGAATAAGTTTTATGAAATAATTATAGTACAATGAATATATAACTACAATGATCTATAAAATAAGTAATAGTTTATATAATTCTGAATCAATTATTTAATTGGGTATATAGTAAGGATGATACCCAAGCAAGTAATTTGAGGCAAAACCTTTGCCTCAAATTACTTTGGCAGTGGGATTCCTTGCTTAGCTGCATAGAATATTTTATTCAAACCATTCTCTTTCACATTTCTCTAGTTCCAACACATTGAAAAGATAGCTACATCCTAAACAATGGATCAAAACACTGAAATATTGATCCAGTACCTAGAGATAGTGGTTTAAGATGCATTATAAATCATTCATGATTTAGTTGTAAGAGTTTGGATGCCACTTTGGTTTTTTTGTGTCAAAATAACTTTGTGGACATTCCTAATGTAGGGGAAAAATGGTGTGAATGATTCTTGTACAACAACCTTCCCATTATGACATCTGTCTGTGTGCTTTGTAGTCTCCTTTTGCAAATCTGCATTCAGACCCAACCCAAAGTTCAGCATCCCTCATTTTAGCACTGTATTCTCATTTGTGTCATTTCTTTAATTTATAGGCACAGGGCTTCATGTATGTGTCTTTATGGTCCTTTACCTTTATCTGGCATTTAAACATTGGGGAAAAAATTGTCTAAACGTATGACTGTATTCAACTGCCACCCAAATTGAATCAAGGTGCTTGCACGTGTGATGTGACTGGCGAATGTATTATTTTGGTACTGTATTAGTGACAATAGCCATGATAACAACAAATATTAACATTTGTTGACTTTAGAGAAACCCCAAATGCATAGAGCCCTGTACCTGCAAGAAGGCCAGTGCAGCAACACTGGAAGTCACTTGAAGATATTGAACTCTATTTTTGTCAGTCTGACCACAGTTCAAAGTCTCTCAAACCCATAAATTGGAGTCTCTGTCCACACTCTACCGGGGGATTGCAAATTCAGCCAACAAGCTGAATGTGTCATTGCACTGAATGCAGATGTACTACAATGTGGTTGCCCTTTTGTTGGTCTTGCCTCTTGATTTTAACACTGGCTTGTTGTACGGTGCTTTAGTGCCACTGAAAGCGAACTTACTCTCGCTACTGAAATTTGGTATGCCCTAATGGTATGATTTGTAACCCCCCCTTACCCTTAATGTCTGCTGTGGGTGATGAATGGTAGTTTAGATGACTCAGTGTTTTGTTGTTACGGTCTAAGCTTTTTAATACTTGGGGCTAACCTTGGCACTGGATATTTTCAGCGGCCAAGACCCTGCAAATCTTCAACATTGAGATGAAGAGCAAGATGAAGGCTCACACAATGACGGACGACGTGACCTTTTGGAAATGGATCTCCCTCAATACCGTTGCCCTGGTCACAGATAATGCCGTCTACCACTGGAGCATGGAAGGCGACTCCCAGCCGATCAAAGTCTTTGACCGACACTCTAGCCTAGCGGGCTGTCAGATCATCAATTACCGCACCGACGCCAAGCAGAAGTGGTTGCTCCTGATTGGCATTTCAGCACAGGTACCAACTATCAACAATGCAGCAACTAATAGTTAATCATAAATGCTTGTTGAAGTTCTTTGAAAGAGTACATTGATGTCATGTTTCTAGTTAGTCTAGCATTCACATTTACTGTAAGGTTTTTACGCCGTAATGCATTGGAATGTATACACTTGCCATTGTACTATTAACTGCAGTTAAGTGTATTCCTACGCCTTAACCTTTTTTCCCAGCAAAACCGTGTTGTTGGAGCAATGCAGTTGTACTCGGTGGACAGGAAGGTTTCCCAGCCCATCGAGGGTCACGCTGCAGGCTTTGCACAATTCAAGATGGAGGACAACACAGAGGAGTCCACTCTGTTCTGCTTTGCCGTGCGAGGACAGGCAGGCGGAAAAGTAAGATTGGGCACAGTGACAATTTTTCAATAAAAACAAAGTTGATTCTTTTCTTTCAAAATTTTATTTTTTTGTTGTGTTAGCTGCATATAATTGAAGTCGGCACTCCACCAACTGGGAACCAGCCGTTTCCAAAGAAAGCCGTAGATGTCTTTTTCCCTCCAGAAGCCCAGAATGACTTCCCTGTTGCCATGCAGGTACAAAATATACGAACATCACAACACTTACTTGCTTATTTATTCCTCATGTAGACCACAGTGTTTCAGTCTACAGTGTTACTGAGATGCCCATGCCTTTTTATAACATGTTTTTGTAATTAAATGATCTTTTAGTGTTTATTGCCCCTGTTCCAAAGGTGTTCTTTTCCTGTACGTTTAGATCAGCTCCAAGCAGGATGTGGTATTTCTCATCACCAAATATGGCTACATCCACCTATATGACTTGGAAACCGGCACATGCATCTACATGAACAGGATCAGTGGGGAGACCATTTTTGTCACTGCACCCCATGAGCCAACTGCCGGCATTATTGGCGTCAACAGGAAAGGACAGGTACTGAGCGGTCAAGTTGTTGCTTTTGTCCTCTCTTTCCGCCTTTTGCAATATAGTGAATTTGGAAATGGTAAAAACAGAAACATGCTCGAGGTGTGCAAATCCAGCACCTTTGGTGTGATGGGCATGGTGGAAGAGCTCAGCTCAGCCAGGCAGGCTTGTACTAATCCTGTTAGTGCTCTTGGCGCTCACCTGCAGCACTTCTGCCATGCAAAGCTTAGTGTCTTGCGCACACAACAAAATGTGACTCACAAGAACTTGAAGTAATCTGTCCGGGTAAATGAGGAATGTTTGACTTATATTTGCGATAATTGTTTTTGAATAAACTATGCAGTTCAAAATGTGCAAAATATGTTTTTTCTAGGTGTTATCAGTGTGTGTGGAGGAGGAGAACATTATTCCCTACATCACCAATGTGCTCCAGAACCCTGATTTGGCTCTTCGCATGGCTGTCCGCAATAACCTTGCCGGTGCCGAAGAGCTGTTTGCCCGGAAGTTTAACACCCTTTTTGCTGCAGGGAACTACTCAGATGCTGCCAAAGTAGCAGCCAATGCACCTAAGGTACGGTTTAGGCACAGTTAGTTTTTTTTTACCCACTACATTTTAATTAGAGCACCCCACTGTGATGCAATTACTAGTTGACACCCACCCATCTGTCTTCCTTCAGGGTATATTGCGAACACCAGACACCATTCGCCGCTTCCAGAGCGTTCCTGCTCAACCAGGCCAGCGGTCACCATTGCTTCAGTACTTTGGTATCCTGCTGGATCAAGGACAGCTAAATAAGTTTGAATCTCTGGAGCTGTGCAGGCCGGTCCTGCAGCAGGGCCGCAAACAGCTGCTAGAAAAATGGCTGAAAGAGGACAAGGTCTGTGCTCAATGGGGGTTTTATAGTAAGCAGTCTTTCTGTCAGCCTGAATAGGCTTTACGCCCTTACTTGACTGATTTATCGCCTGCTTTGTTTTACAGCTGGAGTGCTCAGAGGAGCTTGGAGACCTGGTGAAGTCAGTCGATCCCACACTAGCCCTTAGTGTCTACCTGAGAGCCAATGTCCCCAACAAAGTCATTCAGTGCTTTGCAGAGACTGGCCAGTTCCAGAAAATTGTACTTTATGCCAAGAAGGTGTGCTTATTCGTCTGATAATGTGTTCTATAGTAGTCATTTAGTCCCTCCATTGAATTTGTGAGGCTGATTTCAGCATCACTACCACTTACTACAAGAGAGAGTAACAAAAACTTTTTTCATGTATAGGTTGGCTACACTCCAGACTGGATCTTCTTGTTAAGAAATGTCATGCGGATCAGCCCCGAACAAGGTCTTCAGTTCTCCCAGATGCTGGTGCAGGATGAAGAGCCTCTTGCTGACATCACACAGGTTAAAAACAAATCATGTGCATACAACAGACTTGATTGAGTTGATTTACAAAAAGCAAAAAAAATTATAAACTGAAAGAGGTGGGAATATTTAGGCACCTCATGGTTCGTTTGCATTCCAACTGGGTGACGATTGGTATTCAAAATCATTCTCAATTCAACACGATTCTTGTAATATATTATTTTGTATATAAATTATAATAAAACCTCCTTAAATACAGGTTACAGGTTACAAATGCTCCTCTTGGCTGCTGACATACGACTTATACATGTTGTTTTGCTGTTAAAAAAAATTGTTTTTGAAAGTTTTTTTAAAAAATCACAGAATCTTAATCTAATAAAGAAAATAGAGCAATTCCAACCCAATCCCAGCTTCACAATACTTAGGATAGAATTGTATAAACCAAAAGAGAAGACAAACAAATACAATACTAAAAAACAACAACCAAATTAGGAAAATATATCAATAACAATGATACAAACAATAGTTGCTAAATAAATAAAATCTAAAAGTGGATTCTAAAAAAATTTGTTATCATTATTGTTTTTGAATTGATTGTCGAAAATTAGGAATTAATTTTGTATGGGAATCAAAAAAATGTGATTTGGATGTGAGGGTATATCTATCCCATACATCCATCTATACTTATACTCATATATTATTCTTTCATGTGTGTGTATATATGTATGTGTATTTTTTAGCACCCCTATGAACTTAAGTAATGATTTGTATTTTTTTGTAAATAGATTGTTGATGTCTTCATGGAGTACAACCTGATCCAGCAATGCACATCCTTCCTACTAGATGCTTTGAAGAACAACAGACCAATGGAAGGACCACTACAGACACGCCTGCTGGAAATGAATTTGGTTCATGCACCGCAGGTACATAAGCAAATGGATAAATGAAAACAAAATGATGCCAGAATTATTATAACAATCAGTATGTCTTGTTTCTTGAAGGTTGCAGACGCCATTCTGGGCAACCAGATGTTTACTCATTACGACCGTGCGCATGTGGCACAGCTGTGTGAGAAGGCTGGTCTCCTGCAGAGGGCGCTAGAGCATTACACTGATCTCTATGACATCAAGCGAGCTGTGGTCCACACCCACCTTCTCAACCCAGAGGTCAACTGAAGCCTGAAAAGTGATAACAAATTGTAGTGATTTATTCAAACAGAATACTAATTGTCGGTGATTTGTGTGTGTCCTTGCAGTGGTTAGTTAATTTCTTTGGATCCTTGTCGGTAGAGGACTCGTTGGAGTGTCTTCGGGCGATGTTGTCAGCTAACATCCGCCAGAACCTGCAAATTTGTGTTCAGGTTGCTTCTAAGTACCATGAGCAGCTCACCACTCAGTCCCTCACAGAACTCTTTGAGTCGTTCAAGAGCTTTGAAGGTACACCTAGAGAGTGATGTTTCAGAGAGAAAACAGATAGTTGCATATTTTGACAGGCTTTCTGTTTTTCAGGTTTATTTTACTTTTTGGGTTCCATTGTAAACTTTAGCCAGGACCCAGAGGTTCACTTTAAATACATTCAGGCTGCCTGCAAGACGGGACAAATTAAAGAGGTGGAAAGAATCTGCAGAGAAAGTAACTGCTACGACCCTGATCGTGTGAAGAATTTCCTCAAGGTTTTTATCGCTTGTAAACTCTACACTCAGGATATTTAAATTTGGTAAATTCTTTAAATACTGTCTGTTCTTCTTTAGGAAGCCAAATTGACTGATCAGTTGCCGTTGATCATCGTGTGTGACCGCTTTGATTTCGTCCATGATCTGGTCCTGTACTTATATCGCAACAGTCTGCAGAAATACATTGAGATCTATGTGCAGAAGGTACAGTGCTGCCCAAATAACTAATTAATCACTTTTAACCTGATTTCCTCCAGTAAATCAGTCAGTAAACATTTAAAATGTAATCCAGGTAAATCCAAGTCGTCTGCCGGTGGTTATAGGAGGTTTGCTGGATGTGGATTGTGCAGAGGATGTTATCAAAAACCTGATCCTGGTTGTAAGAGGACAGTTCTCCACAGACGAGCTAGTTGCTGAAGTGGAGAAAAGAAATCGGTAAGAGTAAGGAAACAAATGCAACTGCATAAAAACGTGCCATTTCTCTCCGAATGACCAAATGTTTTATTCTTAACAGACTGAAGCTTCTGCTTCCTTGGCTGGAGGCTCGTATTCATGAAGGCTGTGAAGAGCCCGCCACACATAATGCTCTGGCCAAGATCTACATAGACAGCAACAACAACCCTGAGCGCTTCTTGAGGGAGAATCCCTTTTATGACAGCCGTGTGGTGGGCAAGTACTGCGAGAAGAGAGACCCTCACCTGGCCTGTGTTGCATATGAAAGAGGACAGTGTGACCAGGAATTGATTAATGTAAGTTGTTAATATCATATTAACCAAACCTGTAAGATAGCTCATTTATGAACTTTTTTTTTGTTGTTGTTTTTTTTTTTGCAGGTGTGTAATGAAAACTCGCTGTTCAAAAGTCTGTCACGCTACCTTGTGCGTCGCAAGAACCCTGAGCTGTGGGCTAGTGTGCTGCTGGAGACCAACAACTACAGAAGACCACTCATCGACCAGGTCTTGCATCTTTATATCACTTGTGTACATTTTTTACATGGAGATTGTGAAGTTCATTGTCGTACTGTGACACAGGTTGTCCAGACAGCCTTGACGGAGACCCAGGATCCTGAGGAGGTGTCTGTCACAGTTAAAGCTTTCATGACCGCTGACCTTCCCAATGAGCTCATTGAGCTATTGGAGAAGATTGTCCTGGATAACTCCGTCTTCAGTGAGCACAGGTATAATAATATGCTGTGCAATTATTGTCTCACAGGATTTTAACGATGTCCTAACTGAGATCTGTGCTGTATAATTTCAGAAACCTCCAGAACCTGCTCATTTTGACAGCGATTAAAGCCGATAGGACCCGGGTCATGGAATACATCAACCGTCTGGACAACTATGACGCCCCAGATATTGCAAACATCGCCATTAGCAATGAGTTGTTTGAAGAGGCCTTTGCTATTTTTAGGAAATTTGATGTCAACACTTCTGCTGTGCAGGTAACAGATTTTCCCGTGTAATGATTAAGTGTAGTGTATTATCACATAAATATTGTAATTTTATTCAGGTTCTGATCGAGCACATTGGTAACCTGGACAGAGCTTATGAGTTTGCCGAGCGCTGCAACGAACCCCCGGTTTGGAGTCAGCTGGCAAAAGCCCAGCTCCAGAAGGGCCTGGTCAAAGAAGCTATTGACTCCTACATCAAGGCCGATGACCCCTCTGCTTACATGGAGGTGGGACAAGCTGCAGCTCAAAGTGGTAAGTAGAACTTTATCCAAAGTCCTGTATTTGTTGC
Source organism: Nerophis ophidion (assembly GCF_033978795.1). Classification (NCBI taxonomy): domain Eukaryota; kingdom Metazoa; phylum Chordata; class Actinopteri; order Syngnathiformes; family Syngnathidae; genus Nerophis; species Nerophis ophidion. The sequence continues at coordinate 13,701,548 of NC_084628.1, forward strand.
ACGCCCCGGTCAAGCTCTTTAAAAATCACTATTGATGTGCTGCACTGTGTTCAGGCAACTGGGAGGACCTGGTGAAGTTTCTGCAGATGGCCCGCAAGAAGGCTCGAGAGTCTTATGTTGAAACTGAGCTAATCTTTGCTTTGGCTAAGACAAACCGCCTTGCTGAGCTGGAAGAGTTTATAAATGGACCAAATAATGCTCACATACAGCAAGTAGGTTCTGGGAAGCATCTGTGACATACACACCACATTCACAGTTTCTGGTCATATTTTTTTTCCTTTTGTGACGTATTTTTGTCCTACCTGTTGCCTTAGGTAGGTGACAGGTGCTACGACGACAAGATGTATGATGCAGCAAAGCTGCTTTACAACAACGTGTCCAACTTTGGCCGCCTGGCCTCCACTCTTGTGCACCTGGGGGAGTACCAGGCAGCTGTAGACGGAGCTCGCAAAGCCAACAGCACCCGTACCTGGAAGGAGGTAAGACATTCATACTCTTACTCTAATATAGTAAGAGAAAGTTAATGCACAAATGTATACAAACTCTACATCGTACTCTTGCAGGTCTGTTTTGCATGCGTTGAAGGGAAGGAGTTCCGGCTTGCCCAAATGTGCGGCCTGCACATTGTTGTACATGCTGATGAGCTGGAGGAACTCATCAACTACTACCAGGTTCTAACCATGTCTAAAAGTTTTTGAAATGCTATTTATACTGAATAACTAGTGGTGGACTAGAGAACAATTTTACAATTCATTTAGGTTTATTTCTGAATTTCTACAGGATCGTGGCTACTTTGAGGAGCTAATCACCATGCTGGAGGCCGCTTTGGGACTGGAGCGGGCTCATATGGGAATGTTCACAGAGCTGGCAATCCTCTACTCCAAATTCAAACCCCAAAAAATGAGAGAGCACTTAGAGCTCTTCTGGTCCCGTGTTAACATTCCAAAGGTAGGCCCTGTGTGATAACCGTTCTTCTGTTGGAATTTACTTGACATCACGTCCGGCTCGTTAACATTGCAGGGCTCGAAGTGTTGGACCAGCGAGCCTCAGTTGTCGTAGCGTTTTGGGCAACATTTGGGCTTTTTAGGGGAAACATGCACTATACATGCGTTGTTGTTGACTGTTGGGACCATTTAAATTGCGAATAGGATAAAAGTTTCTTTAGAATTCCTCGAGAGGTATTCAAGAAGGGTGAAAGAGTTACAAAAGAAGACGAAAAAAGAGCCAACACTCCTGTCAAAGAATGCAAACGTTTGCAGTGTTCACTTTCTTAAATGTTTGTTTGATATACTTTTAACCTTTAGTATTTCCAATTGAAGTGATATCTTCATATTATTTGTATTTCTTAAAACACGTTTTTACTACAAGCCTTTCGTAAAGCACCAACTCGGCATGTTTAAATAAAAGAAAGCAAATGTGAGCCAAGTCTAAAAGAGTTTAGCTTTTACCAAAGCCAACAATCGTACATGAAGCTTTCAACACATACACAACGATGACGTATATAGTTATAATTTGATAAAGACGGGAAAAAACACACATATTCGTAAACGGCATGCACAACAAAAACAAAGCAACAAATATCGCTAACTTAAATCATGAAATGCAACCTTACCCGAGCTAAAACGATACATGATTATCTTGAAAGTTGATACCAATTTCTTTGACCCAGCTACACAGATAATTTGTAGACCTCCAGGCTTTTCCAAATTTTCATTTGTTTGTAATGTAGAATGATGTCTGGAGTACCAGATAGTTTGTCATGTCTGAGTACGCGACGGATGGATAATCCTTCATATCACAAATCTTATTTTGATAACTTATAGGGATATATTCAATTGCATATTTGCATTGTTGCTCTTTTTTTTTTTTTTTAACTGTTTATCTCTAGGCCCCTTGCGTACTCAGTTTGCACTCTGTTTGCTTCACAGTAGCCATGTTGGTTTGGTGGCCCACCACTTCGTTCATTTTTGTTCAAAAATTACATGTCCGAATACAACTTATTTAATAAACACCATGTTTGGCGTAATTAGGTGCTGTCAGTAAGGTGTTAAACCATGAATGTGTGTGTTTGCCTAGGTTCTCAGGGCAGCTGAACAGGCGCACCTCTGGGCAGAGCTGGTCTTCCTCTACGATAAGTATGAAGAATACGACAATGCCATCATCACCATGATGAACCATCCTGCTAATGCCTGGAAAGAGGGCCAGTTCAAAGACATTGTAACCAAGGTAAGGAGAGGTAGTTTTTTAGCATGGCAGAACTAGTATTGCTTTCTTGTATGACATCTAGGGTTGCGTTATTGACTATTTTAGTTATCGAGTAATCGATTAATTTGAACACACTTTCTAGCCTCAATGCGACTTTTAGGGGAAATAGTTGAAATAAACAAGATTTTTCTAACAAAATTTATATATTTTTTTTTTTAATGCACTTAACATTGAAACTGCACCATTAAGAGAGTGTCATTCTGTATTACATAAAATTAAAAAGTAACAAAAAAACAACTTTTTTGTAGCCAGATGAACTGGAACCAGGTAATGGGTAATAAATAAAGAACCAAATTAAACAAAAAGTAAATGGGTTGTACTTGTATAGCGTTTTCTACCTTTAAAGACTCTGATAAAGTATGATACAATGAGGGACATTGTTTTTAATAAGTGAACACATCCATCCATCCATCCATCCATCCATCATCCATCCGTTTTCTAGTGCTTATTCTAACCTTTGGGGTCACGGGGGGCGCTGGTGCCTATCTCAGCTACAATCGTGAACACATACACATTTGAAAAAGTATTAAGTGACATATTTGCTTTTTTTCTCTCTAGGTGGCCAATGTGGAGCTGTATTACAAAGCTACCCAGTTTTATTTGGAGTTCAAACCCTTGTTATTAAATGACTTGCTCATCGTTCTCTCACCAAGGCTGGACCACACGCGTGCTGTCAACTTTTTTAGCAAGGTGAGGGGCTAACTTTGTATTGCATTAGTCGTGAAATTCTTAAAAAATGAAACAATTTTAGGGTCATTTATGTCATGATTTCCATGTTAAAGTTGTGTAGTCTTTATGATTTAATGTGTGTGTGATTCTTGCACAGATGAAGCATCTACCGCTGGTTAAACCATACCTCAGGTCGGTCCAGAATCACAACAACAAATCTGTCAATGAGGCTCTCAACAACCTCTTCATTGTCGAGGAAGACTATGTGGTATGTTAACAAAAACCCGTTTCTTTTTTAAATGTTTGAATTTTTGGTTGAAGTTAAAACATTTTGGTCCTTCTTGTTCTTACAAATGCTTACTTGCACACAGGCACTGCGCACTTCAATCGATGCTTACGACAACTTTGACAACATCTCGCTGGCCCAAGGCCTGGAGAAGCACGAGTTGATCGAGTTCAGAAGGATCGCGGCATACCTTTTTAAGGGCAACAATCGCTGGAAACAAAGTGTGGAGCTTTGCAAGAAGGACAAGCTTTACAAGGTGTGTTGATGGAAAATTAGCACAGGCATCAGTTGACCCCATTAATGTGCTAAACTCCAGTCTTCTTTTGCATAGGATGCCATGCAGTACGCATCTGAGTCCAAAGACATCGAACTGGCAGAGGAGCTGCTTGCTTGGTTCCTGGAGGAGGACAAGAAGGAGTGTTTTGCTGCCTGCCTGTTTACGTGCTACGACTTGTTGCGGCCGGACGTGGTGCTGGAGACCGCCTGGAGGCACAACATCATGGACTTTTCCATGCCATACTTCATCCAGGTCATGCGGGAATATCTCAGTAAGGTGAGTTATTCACACATGAAGAGGTTAGGACACCACATTATGGAGTCCAATACATGAAATAAGCATGGTTATATTGTCATAGTGACGTTTTCGTCCTGCTAGCAGATTGTGGAATATAGTATTCGCAAAATCTAACACAAATAAATTGAATTCTTCAGAGGTGTTTTTACCAGCTGTCACTAGATTTTTGATTTGCAAATACTATTTCACATCAGGCAATGTAGCATCAGCTACATCAGTGTGCATATTCTTACTCCCCTTCTTTCATTAATGCTGTTTTAATTTTTTTTTTCCATTGGGATTTCCATCCACTCAAGCTACTTTCCCATACAAATGTCTTCCAGAGGAAATATAGCATTTTTCTTTTGTAAATGGAGTACAGCCACTTTAATAACAACAGCGGTCATTAGCTAGCAAAATAAGGAAGATTTGATACTTTGTATCTGCTTTTGGTAAATGTACATACAATCATCTTAAAGTAGTTGGGTGAGTTCAGATGTCACGTTCTTAGTCACTCGTCTGATTATTTCACATTTGTAGCTACAAAAAAACCTCAAGTCTGCATTTGTATCAGAAATGGCCTTATTTACCTGCATTCCTCTGCGCTTTTGTGTTCTCTTGTCAATGTTAAGTCCCCTGTTTGCTCCTTTCTCACTGTCAGTTTCTACTGTGGGACATTTCCACAATCTTTTTTTTTTTTTCCCTTAAGTTGCCTCTCTGAATTTCCTTTCCAGGTTGATGCGATAAAGGAAAAGGTGAACGTTGCATCAGTTTCCTAATCGTCCTTACTGACTCCCCGCCCTTCCCCTTTCCTGTTGTAGTTTGGAGTCGGTGGGGGGTAAAGCTAGCAGGAACTGCATGACCCCTTTCCCACTTTGTCACTATGCTGCTTTTACATGTGTACAACTGTCTGCATCTCCACTTAACTATTTCACCCAAGGCCAGAGTGGGGCTCTTCACACCCTTCCTGTAAGGGTCTATGGGGAGGAGTTGGACAGAAATCTAAGATTGGATTTATTCTATGTGGGGCACAAACCACTAAAACAATGATGCATTTTTACAAATATTGGCTTGCCACGGATAAAGCTTTATCCAGAATACAGGCTTGGTACTCTCTGCTGTTGACCACTTCCCACTACATGGTGATTGAAAAGAACTGCTTTTTTCAAAATACTTATTTGATTTTTTTTACTTAAAGTTTTACAAGCAATGGATATACGACAGTCCCTCCAGGAATTTGCTGCGGCTAATTCAACCAAATCTGGCATATTATGTGCGGCCTCACAACTTAACCCGCACATTTTTCCCAATCAGCGTAATTTTCACCAACCGATTTGTCTCTGAGTGGCGTTTAAACGCGCACATTAACTGTCGAAGCAAACCTCATGTATTTATTTATTTAATCTTTATTTATCCAGGCTAAGGCCTTTAAGAACAAGTTCTCATTTGCAATGCCGACCTAGCAAAGAGGCAGCATTTACTGTAGATGTTTGAAATGTTAATGTGTGATGAAAATCTCACTTACGGACAACAATTTCTACTATCGATTGCGTTTAATGTTTTACAAAAGCGCTTCACGTGCAGACATAAATGTGTTAAAACACAAATGGATGTTAAAGATGGACAAACACATTTCAAGCGTAAAACATACACTGAGAATGTCTGCAACTTGTTGACAACAAAGCAGACAGCGGACAATAAGAAAGCCTCTGTTGGTATTTATTTCTGTAACAATAATGAATTATTAGTACTATTAGTTATATATAATTTAAATGGTACAGTAATTTGATGTTGAGCTCGAAGTATGTGCTTTTATTACTGTCTATTGTCTACTTTTGAGTCCGTCATATAAAACAAATAAAAAGTTAATAAAGTATTTGTTTTCCAATAGTTGTTGATATCCTGTGCGATTGATGTTAAGATTACAAGGAACAGTTAAAACATTGATAAATTTAGCAGATCACTGATCTAATGTTTTCAAAACAATAAGCCTAGTCAAAACATCAAAAAAGGCTGTTACAAATTCAGGTATTTTAGGCCATAACCATTTTTTTTAAAGCCCACAAAATCCTTGAGGGACTTGTAAGAGGATACTGTTTAGTATGACATTTTATTGGGTACCAAAATTATCAAGTTTATGAGCAGCAAATCTTCCACTCCTCTTCTTTGAAAGTGAAGAGTCTGCCACTCTGGATCACTACTGTACTACGTTTGCATCTTCAGTGTACAGTCTCACAGACTTCTTAATTCATTCTAACGTTAAACTAGTTGTTATTGCCGAACTGGCTTCCAACCATGCTGTTATTTTTGGGGCTTAGAATATTTCCTTCAGGTAGACAATGATTTTGCAGTCATTTCTCCTTCTGTGTGCTTAAATTCCTGTGCTTGAAGAGAAGATTAAAACAAACATCAGCTCCACACATTTGTCAAAGAAGATCATTTGTGTTCATTGATATCTTTCCCAACACAACACTGTAGTCAAATACACTGTAGTTCCGGCAGCTTATTTAATAAAAACGTGGAGTAGCACGCATGCGGTAGCATCATCAGCACAAGGCTACGAGACATCGTCGTTGGCTGTGCCTGCTTCTGGAAACGCTGAAGTGGCTGTACAAGAGCATCCTGTCTGCCCCTATTCCACTCTCCCTCCACTGCGAAACTGTGCTTCTCTTCTCTCTTTCTCACGCACTCACACGTCTTACAGATGAACGTAACCAAAAGAAACTGCTGCTTCCGCATGTCTCTCAATCCTTCTCTTTTCTAATTAAAAAGTGCAACAGCCTGCGCAACCATATTGACTTAACACTAGTAAACCAGACACTATGTGGAGAACTGAACCTAACACCAGGACAGGGACAGCATAGGCATTCCCTGCACTTTGTCAGTGTTCCATCTGCAGATGGTTTCTAACTTGTTATCCTGGCTACCTTTTTTACTCTGCTGGCACTTTCCCACTGCTCAGCTGCTTTCTAGGAAAACTTTTAATACGCTGAGGATCAAAAAAGTTTCAACATTTTTGTTGTAACACTGCTTTTTTAAGGTCATTCGGAAGGTCATGTATTAACCGTTTTCCCCAGAGGAAATCATGGAAATTGAAATAACTTGATCCAGGTTCGAACAAGGGTCATTTCAACAATACATTAATAGTCTTACAAATGTGGAAAAAGTTAACTTTCAGAAACAAGACGAAGCAGCCTGTAAGTTTGTTTAGATTCTTTTCACTACTTGTTATTCTAGATTTTTGGCTAGTCACTTTTTAAAAAAAGAAATAGGTAGAGGCGTTTAATTGCTAGCTAAATATAGTAACAAAGTTGTGACATTTGGAACTCTGATCCCTCCTGCTCCTTCTTCGTTTTCTCTTGCAGACCAGGTGCGTTCGAATGTGCTGTAGTGGAGGTGACCTAGCAGCGCCAAATAACTGAACATATGGGAAACACTGGAATATAATTTCTAGTTTATATTAAGACTTTAAACAAAATGTCCGGCTTAGGATTTTTAAGTCAATGTTATACCAGTGGGATTTAGGACAAATGTTTGCCACATGGGAGAAAACAAATGTTTTTAGATGCACTATAATGAGGCAATAAAACTAACCCACAATTATAAGAGGCAAACATCGCCACAGGTCGTCTGTACTGGTGACAGGTTGGTTCTCTACATACTATTTCCAAAACTGTAGAGTAGATAACTGGAGTGGCTGGATGGGTGGGACCATTATTGCCACGTAGATGTGTTTTTATTATCTCCCTTCTTAATCCTCTGCATTAGACTGTTTATCCCCACAATGTTAAACAAATGAGAGCCAGTCAGTCAGTAGCTGCCTTTTAGTGCCGTAGTTGTTTTAGCTGCTTAATGAAGGGCTTCTTGCAGCCTGGTTTCATTTAAATGTGGACAGTACTCATCTCCTCCATTGGTCAGGAATGGTCCCATCCTTCAGCCAGTGAAATAACTCAGAGGTCAGTTTATTATAAACACTGCGTCTTCAAAAAAAAAAAAAAAAGAGAGCTTTCGGCTATGTAAGACTTTGCCAGTGGATTCTTACACGCAAACTGCTGTTCCTTTCCACAGGTGGACAAATTGGAAGCCTCTGAGTCCTTAAGGAAACAGGAAGAACAGGCCACAGAATCTCAACCAATTGTTTATGGTGAGAAAACATTGTTTTTGTTGTAAGACTGAAGTGGAAGTCTAAGACAGAAGTGTCCAAAGTGAGGTCTTGCTTGTTTTTTTATTTTCCCACGTCACTTAAATTGAGAGGGGAAATCTTTAGGATATTGTCAAACATTCCGGGGAATGTAGGTTTTGTTAATAATTATTTGATCATTGTTTTCTTTTTTTAAATGTTTACATATTGTAAACTGAATAAAAATGCATGAACATCTCTGTTGCTGTCAATTGCTGACCTATCTAAAAGCCTTTTAATATTAATAATAATAACAAAGAGCAAATACTCTTTAAAAATATTTTTTGTATTCCGCCTGGAGGTTATGTTAGTTAGTAAAATAACTCAAAGTTATGGATTGATTTTCATGAAACTTTTAGGAATGGGATACGGAACAACTGATTAGTTTTTGGCTTGTCCGCATAATTTATACTACATACTTACTTTTACGCTTCCGTGTGTGTGCGTGCATGAACTGTATCGCAGAGAAAAAGATAGTGGAGACACAGAGTGATCAATCTGCTCTTTCATTGTGCAATGGATATCAATCAATTTGTTTACTTGGAACATGTTAAAGAAAATGATGCCAGAGTGATCAGTCACACTTTCATTTAACAATTAAATTTGTTCAAAAAGGTTAGCTCAAAAGATTATGGCCAAATTTGTATTATGTTATGAGCGAAATGGGATAAGAAACAAGTGATGTGGATCATTTCTCATACGCTATCTTACGTTTGTTACAAGGTTTAACTTGCCTGTGTATGCCAGTGGTTCCGCTTCCACCCAAAGAGACAAAGACAGTAAATGACTGACAAGAGGCTGTTTCTTTCATTCCGCTTTAGATGGCTACCTATTTAAGAAAGGTCCTAAATACATTTTTGTGGCTGTTCTGGATTATAGTCTGGATTTGGGCCGTTTTTTTTTTTTTATCATGTCCTGGCGGAGGTCTGCGTTCCTGAGTGCTTTTCTAGTTTTTACAGCAGTTTTTGTCAAATTTACTTATTCTCTTTTTTTTTGGTCCTCAAATAAGAACATTTGAAGCATTTGACTCCTAAAGGTTAACATATATTTGTGCACTGTTTCAGGCACACCGCAGCTCATGCTAACGGCAGGGTCCAACGTGGCGGTGCCCCCCCAGCAGGCGTACGGCTACGGCTACACAGCAGCACCAGGCTACGTACAGCCGGCACCACCACAGACCAACTTTGGATACGGCATGTGAAGCCCCCACTTTTCCTCTCTCTCTGTCTAGTTTGTGTTCTTCTCCAGCCTCCCATGGTCCTCTACCCTCAACAGAGGCCATAAGCAAGCCCACTCATACTTTTTATTTATATTATCTTGTCCTGTTAGCAGACAAAGAAAACATTTAAATGCAATGAAGGACGTTTATTTGTATTGTTTGAAATTGGACCACGTTTGTTACTTTTCCCCACATTCCGTATTTATGACTCCTTGTTCTTTGTATGTTTTTTTTTTATTGTTGATTTATTGGTTTGTCAGTGGAGGTGGACTTGCTAAAGCTGCGCAAAGCAGTTGGAGGAGCATTGGATTTTGCATTCATGTGAGAAGAGAGAAGCTCTAATATATGTCCGAACACGTGAGCATCTTTAACCTTGTCTCGTTTGTCCGACATGACATTGTATATTTTGAGGAGAAAAAAAACATAGGGTTGCATATAATATTTGAACATAACAATATATTGCCATGTGAATGGCTACCCCTAGCAAGTAAAGTAATGATAGTATATTCTGCACAAGTGTGTAGCTTTATGATGTTTTTGAATGCATACAGATGTACAGGTAGATTCAGAAGTATTTGGGCACCACTATGGATTTGAAATGTTCACTATCCATTATGGCAAAATCATAAAAACTCACTGTGCAAATACTTTTGCAGCTAACTGTATGTCACTTTATGATTGAGTCAGTGTGTATAAGAATGTGTGTGTGAGACCCAATGATGATGGTCTGAAAAATAATTTTAATCCCCGCAGCCCTCTGGTCCCTGCTAGATGTTGGCTCCTCTTCCTGCGTGTATTTAGGTGACCTCTTGTGCCGTGTACAGTGCTTGTGTGAGACTGTATCTGTGTATGTGCAAAAAGAAAGGGCAGGACTAAATGTACCACACTTGTGTATTTACCCTCACTGTGCTGAGGTCTGCATTTATTTCCTTTTTTTGGTTTGTGTACAGATGTTGAACATGAAACATTGTAGTCGGTGACACAACCCCGCCCCTCCATACGCACGCCAACCTGTTCTCTCGTTTCCTCCTCCAAGACTTTTACGATGTTTGAATAACAGCGGGATGGAACATGCAGATGGTTCAAGAAAATAGTACATCCACCTATTTGTCAAGAATCATGTGAAGTAAGACCGTATTTACCTTCATGTTCATCCTAGATCACTGTGTGTGTGTGTGTGTGTGTGTGTGTGTGTGTGTGTGTGTGTGTGTGTGTGTGTGTGTGTGTGTGTGTGTGTGTGTGTGTGTGTGTGTGTGTGTGTGTGTGTGTGTGTGTGTGTAAGTTTAGCCCTAACCTTACGTTCACTCCTTTTGTTGTCATGCATATGAATAAATACATAAATAGAGGGGGCCCTGTCATCAATAAAAGTAGAAGGATATGACCTAACTGAAAGGAAATACTAGCCTCAATAAAACCTAAAAAGTGTGAACATGTTTTCTGTGGAGTCGCGTGTGTGTAAATTAATGTGGATTAGACAGCCGTGCAGAATTGATTTAAATAGCTACATATGTGTCCACGTGGGGAAGCAGCACATCCAAAATGTTTAATATGGACCTTTGTAGGTATTTGTATCATACATTATAGTGTTGTTAGAATTTTATATTTACAATACATTGTTTTATTACATCCAAAAACATTTTATGCTGCTACAGTAACTTTTTTGTTTCTTGTAATGGAATTATCTGGAACATCCATCCATCTTCTACCACTTGTCCTTCTCGGGGTAGGGGGGGGAAATGGAGCCTTCCCAGCTGCACTCAGGTAAAAGGCAGGGATATGGCTCATCGCAGTGTCTGGAACATGTTAAGTTTAATATCGATTCTTTAGAATGTGTTGAGGGTTTTTTTGGCGGTATGTGTTTCCCCCCTAGATGTACAGCCAAATGACTTAACTTAAAAATAAATTTGCTGATTGTCCCCACCCAACCCTATTATCCAGGTATCTGCCACTGTCTTTTTCAATTACAGAATTGCCCTTTCCGTATCCAACAGGCTATCAAATCATTGGCTTATTTTTCTTGTTTAGTGTAGTTGTATTGATGTTTCACACAATTTTTAGAATGTGGACACAACCGGCCCTATGGGATACATTGTGGTCCTCGACTGGCACTGTGAGGGAATCAAAGCAGCCAAGCCTTCCTTTCCACTTCACTGCAGTATTTGTCACTGAGCCCAGTTGCCCTGCGCAGACACACACAGAGCTGTCAGTGGACAAAGTTGTGCGTTACAAAACATTCTTGTGTTGTCCTCCCACTCACTTCAGCTCTTTCAGCTTTTTCTGTTTGACCTCATTGATGCGTTTGCGTCTCTGCTGGGCCTCCCTGCTCACTTGCTCCGCCTCCTTCAATCTCTCTTTGCGCTTGGCCATGGCAGACTGCTCCATCTCCTTCACTTGTTGTCTGATGGCCTCGGCGTGGCTAAGCGCGCTACGGCGCTGCTTCTCGTCGTCTTCTTTCTGTTTGACGGCGGCTTCCTGTTGCGCCCTGTCCCAAAACGGAAAAGTTTACCATCGGCCTGACTTTTGATTTTCAATGGTTGTCTTTTCCTACTTGAGGACCCTCTCAAACTCAGCCTTCTCTCGGCCGGCCTCCATAGACAGGAGTTGCTCTTTGCGCTGCACCTGCTCCAAGCGAGCGGCCCTCAGTGTGGCCTCCTCCTGTGCCTTCTTGGCAGCCAACTCCTTCTGCTTTCTCCTCCATTCTCTGTCCGCCATATCTTGGTTCCTTTTTGCTCGCAGCTCGTCCTTATAAGTACGCAATAAAGATGAATTTTAAATGCACAAAAAAAAAAACACAATAGGCCCAAACACTGTGCTGCAGCGCACACAGAAGTCATCCAATTTCGCTTAATTCACTTTCGTCATCTACATATGCTAGTGACTGAAGGTACGCGTTTAATTTGCCAGTCATACAACAGAATACATGAGATTTTTTCTGACATAAAATAACAGAATTACTACCAGAGATTGCCCTGTAACTACCGTATTTTCTGGACTATAAACTGCTACTTTTTCCCCATGCTTCGAACCGTATGGCTTATAAAACGGTGTGGCTATTTTTTGGCATTTTTCTTCTCCAGCGACAATTTTTTGTATTTAACGAATAGTTTTGATATAGCACGGACAGACACTGAAAACGTGTTTTATTGTTTGTGCTATGGCACCGTTTTTTGGACGAGTTTGCTAACTGTAGGTGCTGTGGGTTGAAAATGTACATCCAGGTTTGTGCCTTGAACCGAAAGTATAACTGTCTACAGTGTTTTTTGCTCAAAAGCATCCTTCATTCATCAGTCTACGCAACGTTTGTAAGTTTTACAATACAACAAAAACAATTCATACTTACTAAACCGTCCCATGTGTGATGTCTGTAGGATTGTTTTCATGCATTTTTGTACGTGCTATCGTAATGTAATCAAGCTAGCGTCTTTAGCATTAGCAAAAATGCCAGCACATGTCTGTCTTAGTATTCTTATCATACAGTGGCATTCTGTCTGTATTTTTCGGGTTTTATAAATTCACCAAAACCCTATCGTGGACGTATTGAGTCTGTTTAGCTGAATGGTGAGCGAGCTTCTGCAGCTATTGGTTCTATGACGATGACCTATGTTTTGTTTTACCAAACGTTTTACTGCCGTGTTACAGGCACTGTTTGGAAACAATTAAAGCCAAGTATTTCACTTAATTTTGTGTGACGTGATTCAAGAGGTTGTGATTCAACAATCGATTGTCTAATCATGAATCTCGACACACTAACGGGCGATCCTTTAACAAAACATGTTTCTCGTGCTGTTATCTGTCTGATAAATACACCACAAGGTGGCGCTGGTCTTAAACCCATACCGCGAATTGAGGGCCGCTTTAATGGTTAGCATCTAGGCCGCACAGTCCGGAGATCTGTGTTCAAATCTCCATTTGGCTATGCTGTATCTCTGTATAGAGCAGGGGTGTCTAACTCATTTTAATTGAGGGCCACCTCGTAAATGTGGCTGCCCTCAGAGGTCCGCCTGTAACAGTAAACATATATGCATATGTAACACCCCCGTTACACGGTTTGTCAGACCTGAGGCACATTCACCCGGGCACAGCTGTAACTTCCTGGCAGTAAACTTGTAGAAAATAGTTCTTCTCAGGTTTCTCTATTTACATTTTCACACTTTGCACTTTTTTGTTACACTTTATTAAGCATTTCTTACATATTATGTATTGTTCACCTTCATTAAAATAGGTTATTGTTAAGTGTTTAATGTGATTTTAGATTTGTTAAAATTTTTTGAGTGTTTTCCATGGTTGTGTTGACATTTCCTGTCTTTTCTGCTTTGATAGCTGAGTGGATTATAATCGGAGAAAGGTTACATTTGAATATGTTTTTAAATATTTAATATATTTTCTTTCTGGTCCTTATTTTGATGGTTCATAAGAAAATATCAATAATTATTGATATTGACCGATATAAAACCCATATATAGAGTTTTCAGGAATATTGCCCAGCCGCAACAAAGCGACCAGTCCGTATAATACAACATATCATCTGTTTATTTTATATAATCGTCTACGATGGGCAAAATCTTAACGAGTCATATTTGAATATAAAAATTTTAAGTCGAAGAAAGCCCTTAATCCGTTCAAAAATATCAAACCGAATCTTACAAAAAACACCAACACTGAAGGCAGGGAAAGAGCCAAGCAGATAGATGGCCCCTTTAATTTTGCTAGAAGTTATTTATTGGATTCAATAGTGCTTTTCACATTCTTTATCAAAGTTCTAGCAGTGGCAACTTTCTTTGGCCCCATGGTGACTTATTTTGCAGGAATACTCAACAAAACAAAAGCACAGAGACTGAGTCACTACAACCCGTGTTTCGGCACTCAATTCCGCGGAATAAAATGACAAGTGGGGCATACAAAAACCAAGTTACCACTGCATGTACATTTGTTAAGCACTACGCAGATCACCATACGCTATGCTAACTTTTTCTCTTGACTTTTTTGTTCTATGTTCTGTGGGGTGCCAAACATTTTTTGTAATGTTCGGTTATAAGTATGTAATGGTATTCTTTGAATATAATATATAATGACGCAGGCCAATAATATCATTTGAATGGCTCCTGGGCCGTTCTTTGGACACCCCTGCTTTGAAGTGAGTTCAGGCTTTCCCTGACCTGGTCTGCTTTGTGGTCCCTGGCTTTTTCCTGCTGAGCCCTCAGCCTTGCGATCTCCATCTCCTTCTCCTTCTTGATCCTCCTCTGTTCTGCTTCGTAGTCCGCCTCACGTTGCTTCACGCAGGAGAAACATGGGGGATGAGAGCTTTAGAAGCAATCTGGGTCTCAAACTGCACGAAGTGCTGCAAGAGTGTCTAACCAGTTTATTTTGGAGAAATTCCATTTCTCTCTTATCTGCAAGCTTCTCTTCCTCCTTCTTCTGTTGTTGCGCCTTCAAAGTCTCGGCGTTGATCCGCATGACCTCCAGATGCAGACGCTGTTGCTCCTCCCTCTTCTTCTCCAAGGCCTGGACAGAAGACAAGCATCAGCGCTGTTTGTGTTTCTGTATTGTGTGTATTGTGATACCATTAGTTCCTCCAGGTTCATTCTGGCTTGCTTCTCTCGGACGCAATGTTTCTCCTGCTCCTTCAGCTCATCTTGCACCAGTTTCTCCTCCAGACGCTGCTGGATCTGCTCAAAGATTTGCTGCTTCCCGCTGAATAACACACACAGAATACAGTCAATTGTAGATCAAACAAAAATGGTGCAGATCTTTGAACCTTCACCAGATCCTCTCTTGCTTGTGCTGCTCTTCTATCTGCTCCATCTTTTCCAGAAGCCTGCGACGTTCTACTTCCATCATGGCATCCAGACGCTTCTGCTCCTCCAGCATCTCCAGCTGTATCTGTCTCTTCTCCTGGATCTGTGCGTCACGCGTGGCTTGGCACTGGGCACCGAGAATCAACTGCAGGACACCAGGCACTGCTTTCAAATTATTTATTTTTTTTCTAACAGATTAATCACACTTTTGAATTTGGGATTACCACCGGTTATTACATACTACTTTTAAAAAGACCCCGATATTTAGAAAAAATTGTCATTCAGGAACATTTTTTAAATATTTTATGCCGGTGTTTCTTAACCATAGGGCCATGGCCAATCGCCCACTAAATATCTGTTTCTCAGCTGTGGTCCGTATGGGCGGCAGCGGTACTCAGTTGTAATACACGTTCCCACCACTTGTGGCAGTAATGAGAATATCAAAGAAACGGAAGGAGTGGGTGCCAATTCACAGAGAAGTTCCTTAAGTGCAAAACTTATGTCTAAAGTGACAAAGCTGTATTTTCATTTGTACTTAAATTGTATTCACAGTTTAGTTAAGTTAAAGTTAAAACTTAAAGTACCACTGATAGTCACACACACAGTAGGTGACTATCGGGAATCATTTTGGTGATTTAACCCTCGATTCCAATTCTTGATGTTGAGTGGGAGGTAATGGGACCCATTGTTAGTCTTTGGTATGACTCGTAAGATTATTAGTAATCTTACTCTTGATTTTTAATGATCTTCATAATTATATCTAATTTTGAATATCTATAGTATTTAGTATTATCAATTTAAATATTTGTATGCATTATTGCACAGTGTATGTATATTTATTTTTCATCAGTTTTCATAAGTCCCTTTTGCAGTATATTTAATAAGTATTTATTTTTCTAATCAGCCTGACCTAAGCTTCGATAACGATCTTTGTGGGTAATATGTATTATCATTTGTATAACATTTGACAGGGTTTATCCTGTTAAATCAACTTTAGCCATTGCTGTTAAATTATTTATTTTTTTCATTTTTAATGTAATTTATTTTATTGAATTAAGTTAAATTGATCCTGTTAAACCCTCTGTTACCCCAAAAGGGACAAGTGGTAGAAAATGGATGGGTGGATATCATGTTAAACTCTAAGTAGATTAGATATAGTTATGAAGATCATTAAAAATCAAGAGTAAGATTACTAATACAGTATTAATATTTGAGTGGGCACCAGGCCCTTGTAGTAAAAAAGTTGGGCCCCGTGGTCAAAAAGCTTAAGTTAAAGTTAAAGTACCAATGATTGTCACACACACACACACACTACTAGGTGTGGTGAAATTTGTCCCCTTGTTCACCCCCTGGGAAGTGAGGGGAGCAGTGGGCAGCACCGGTGCTACGCCCGGGAATCATTTATGGTGATTTAACCCCCAATTCCAACCCTTGATGCTGAGTGCCAAAAGGGGAGGTAATGGGTCCCATTTTTTTATCGTCTTTGGTTTGACTCGGCCGGGGTTTGAACTCCTAACCTACCGATCTCAGGGCGGACACTAACCACTAGGCCACTGAATAGGTTTAAGAACCCCTGTTTTAGGCTACATGAATGCACTACATTTATTTGCTCAAAAAATCGTAAGTCCTGAATCCAATCAGTGTGCTTTAAATTAAAATTCTCCAGCGAATATGTTTGGGGTCTCTTCACTCATCGTTGCACCGGCATATGCATTCACCTGATAACAACCCGCGCCACCTTTCAGGTAACCATCTACACAGTTAAGGAAAAGGAGCGAGTGGAGTCAAAATACATTGTTTGATTGATGCTATTGTTTTTTTGTGCTTAATCATGTTAGCTTGTTATTTTTAGGAAAGGACAAGGTTAGGATAGACTGTATTTATCCCACAATGGGGAAATTGTGTGGTTGCAGTGCAAATATAAAAAGTTCACAAAAACAAGGTTAAAAAAAACATGAAAAAAGAGCAAAACATCTAAGAAGATCAAGAACATAAAATAGCACAAAGCTGATGCAACCAGCTGCCACTTTAGTGGTGCCATTTTTCGATCCAATTGCCTACCGTTCAGCCAGGACTGCTTTAAGAAAGGGGATCAATGCTGCCAAATCGGACCATTATAATAAACTCCAGGATTTCTTAAATAACTCCGACCCTAAGCAGGTGTGGGAAGGTGTCAAAGCAATTACAAACTTCAAAAAAACAACCTCTCCCTCAGTGAAAGGCAGCGCCCGCTTAGCTGAGGAATTGAATAATTTTTATGTCCGCTTTGACAAAGAAAACACAGACTCAGCACTGCCCCCCCTCTCCTCCCACGACACGGCCATAGTCCTCAGCCCGCATGAAGTAAGACTCACCTTGCGTAACATCAACCCAAGGAAAGCTGCTGGACCTGATGGCGTTCTGGGCCGTGTGCTTAAGCACTGCACGGACGAACTGACAGATGTATTTGTTTCCATTTTTAATCTGTCACTGTCTACATCCTGGGTCCCTGCCTGTTTCAAAACCGCTACAATAATTCCCATCCCCAAAAAGGCCAACATCTCATGCCTAAATGACTACAGACCTGTAGCACTCACCTCCATACCTGCCAAATGCATGGAGAGACTGATATTGAAACATATTAAAAAGGCAATACCACCATCCCTATATCATTTCGCATACCGGGAGAACCGATCGACCAAAGACACCATTGCTATTGTAATCCTATAGGCTCTTGGAACATCTTGAACTTAAGGACACTTATGCAAGACTGCTCTTTGTCGATTTCAGCTCAGAAGGCCAAACAGACTCAGACCTAAGCTTCACAACCTTGGTCTGAACACCTTCCTCTGCAACTAGATTTTGGACTTTTTAACAAATCGCACACAGTATGTAAAAATAGGTGAGCACATTTCTGCCACGCTCATCATCAACCCTGGTGCCCCACAAGGTTGTGTGCTAAGCCCTGTGCTCTTCACCCTCCTCACACATGACTGCACAGCCTCTTCAACATCCAACCTCACTGTCAAATATGCCGACGACACCACGGTGCTTGGGCTCATCAGCAACAATGATGAGACAGCATACAGGGCAGAGGTCCAACAGCTGGCTTCACGGTGTGCTAAAAACAACTTGGTTCTTAACACTAACAAAACCAAAGAACTAATTGTAGACTTCCGCAGGAAATGGCAGAAAGAACACCCTCCACTTGTAATTAATAACAATCTTGTAGAAAGGGTCAAACAATTCCAAATTGTAGGGGTGACCATCACAGAATATCTATGCTGGGACATTAACACTGCTTCTACAGTCGGAAAGGCCCAACAAGGTATTTTCTTTCTAAGGAAACTAAAATGCGCAAACATTCTGCAGAAATCCATGATAAACTTTTACAAGTGTGCCATCAGCAGTGTCCTCACCGTTGGCTTTTTAGTGTGGTTCGCTAGCCGCACTAAAGCAAATCAACAGGCCCTCCAGCGAGTGGTTAAAATGGCAGGGAAAATTACAAGGACTATACTCCCACAGCCTGCTGCTTAAAGCGAGTACGCAACATCCTGAAGGACAGATACCATCCAGCACATGGCCTCTTCAACCTGCTACCCTCTGGAAGGAGGTACAGATCGATTCGCGCCAGGACCACCAGAATGTCTCACAGTCTGTATCCCCGGGCTGTTAGACTGCTAAATGAACAGCATGCCCCTTTGCTGCCCCCGACCATCTTATTACCTCTCTCTTCACCACCTCAATAATTGTGCTTGGACA
This sequence comes from Nerophis ophidion, assembly GCF_033978795.1. Lineage (NCBI taxonomy): Eukaryota > Metazoa > Chordata > Actinopteri > Syngnathiformes > Syngnathidae > Nerophis > Nerophis ophidion. The sequence continues at coordinate 13,720,256 of NC_084628.1, forward strand.
TTGCATTGCTGCAGCATCAACGCAACACCCATCAAACATCTGACTGTTCCCACCCCCCACGTCCCTCTATACGCGTTCTCATAGACAAATGCTAAGCTAAACTGTAAACTATGGTCAAGCTGCACATCAATGCGGTTTCTATGCCGCTGGACAAAGCTCAAACGAAATCCCGTTGACATGTTTGACTTAAGTGTTGTTTCTGACAATGGCAATAAAGGAATTGATTGAAAAGCATCCATCCATCCATTTTCTACCGCTTGTCCCTTTCGGGGTCGCGGTGGGTGCTGTAGCCTATCTCAGCTGTATTCGGGTGGAAGGCGGGGTGCACCCTGGACAGGTCGCTACCTCATCACAGGGCCAACACAGATAGACAGACAGCATCCACACTCACATTCACACACTAGGGCCAATTTAGTGTTGCCAATCAACCTATCCCCAGGTGCATGTATTTGGAGGTGGGAGGAAGCCGGAGTACCGAAGGGAACCCACACGGTCATGGGGAGAACATGCAAGCTCCACACAGAAAGATCTAGAGCCTGGAATTGAACCCAGGACTTTCGTATCGTGAGGCACATTCACTAACCCCTCTGCCACTGTGCTGCCGCTACAAAACATGCTTGGTGCAATCGATTCTGCGCAATTTAAATTATTGCTCTTTTTTTTGTTGTTGTTTTGTGCTACAAAGGTAAAACAACAAAAAATCAGCATTAATTCAAATTGCCCACATACGATTGCACCATGCATGTATTTAAAACAAAAACACCATTTCAACACCCACATACTTCTGTAATGCTCCACGCCCTTGTCTGTTGGGATGGGGTGGGAACAGCACGGCGGGAGACAAGAGCAGACCCAACAAAGCAAACTAGCGAGCCAACTCCGTCCTAGTCTACCCACTAGCTTTCGGCTAATGATGAGCGAGAATCCCTCCAGGGAGACCGAGGTGTCCGATACTTTCGCATTCAACTCAACCCCAGCTCCGCATCTCCTCTGGTGTGGCAGAGAGCCAGCAGCTGGTCTCCGGTGCAAACATGGCCATGGCCAAAAAGGCTCCCCTTAGACCGATGCAGAAGCTCCCAAAAAAGCACTGCAGGGATCACGAAAATGTCATGCCTTGTTGCAGAGTCCCGAAGCAGTCCAAACCAAAAAGGAAAAAAAAACACATGAAAACAAGAGGGAAACCTCAAGAATGCAAAAGGGGGATACACAAGAGAGCTACTGCAACCAGCAGCCACTACAGCACCGCCATCTTCACGGCCCTTTTTAAAACAGATCTTACCTTGTTGAGTTCTCTAATCTCCTCCTCCTGCTCCATCCTCAGGGCGTTGGCGCCCTCTAACAAACGCTGCACACGGTCGTGAGCCTCCACCTCCACTTCGCTCAAAGCCTCCTTCTCCTGACGGGACATGTCCGCCTCTAACATCTCTCGCTTCCTTTCCTCGGCAGCTTTCTGCGCACGCAGGATCAATTCATGACTTCTTCAATTATCTTTTGGTAATTTTGAGCTTTTTCCTACCATCTCTTCTTCTTTCCTCCTCTGACTGGCCACTTTCAAAGCCTCCTCCTCCTCCTTGGAAAGATACTTGGATCTTGAGGTGATCTGCTTGAAGTCAGCTGATGTTAGAATGATGGACTGTCCTGAAGGATCTCTGCATGGAACCCTGAAGAAGAATTTATTGTTAGGAAAACCTTCAAGATGAGTAATCCACAGGCTCAGCTATACTCTCAAACACACAAAGGACCAGTCCAACTGAAAAATAAAATACAAAACCAAGCTGGAGCCTATAAAATTAGATCAAAGGAGTATGCAGTTAGACCAACCGGTATTACCAAATATTAAAAAAAAAAGAAAAAAGTTACATTCAAACAAAGAAGTACGGTATTTTTCAAACCCATCTTGTGAAAAATATAAAGAACAAGTAAAAAATTAATTCTAAATTGATTAAATTCAAACAAAAAAATGTTGTTTTTTTCAAATCCCGTTTGGTGAAAAAATATCATGACCAAAAAAAAATAATATAAAAAAGAAATTTGACAATTATTAAATCCAAACACATAAATATGGTATTATTCAAATCCTATCTTGTTAAAAATTATATTCAACAAATAAAACTAATATCCCCAAAAATATATTTTTTAAATAAATACATTTAAACAAATAAATATGGTATCGTCAAATCACATTTTGTGAAAAAATATAATTGATAAATACAAAAAAAAAAATAATATATATATATATATATATATAATATATATATATATATTTCTTCTTTTTTTCATTACGGTTTTGTTCAAATCCCATTTTGTACAAAAATATATTTAACAAATGAAATAAACATCCATCCATCCATTTCCTACCGCTTGTACCGTTCGGAGTCGCGGGGGTGCTGGAGCCAAACTCGGCTGCATTTGGGCGGAAGGCGGTGTACAACCTGGACAAGTTGCCACCTCATCGCAGGGCCAACACAGACAGACAACATTCACACTCTAGGGCCAATTTAGTGTTGCCAATCAACCTATCCCCAGGTGCATGTTTTTGGAGGTGGGAGGAAGCTGGAGTAAATATCAAAAATGATTAAAAAATAATCAAATTGAAACAAATACGGTATTGTTCAAATGCCATACGGTGAAAAAATAGAATTATTAAATAAAACAAATGTACAAAAGATTAAGATAAAATGTTACTAAATAAAAAAAATAATATTGTATTCTTTCTAAACCGTTCTTGTGAAAAGGATCATTAACAAGTATAACAAATGTACCAAAAATTAAGACAAATTAGAATTGAATTTAAACAAATAGATTAATAAATAACAACACATTGGTGCATGTTGTTTGTATGTCTGCCCCACAGCCAGGTATAGGTCTTAGTTTGAATCCCGGCTCAAACCACGCCATCTCAAATATGTGGGGGGGAATACATTAGATTTAAGATTTAATTCAAAACTAATGTTTGAATCTTGGCTCAGACACTTGCCGCTAATGTGTATGGAGATAAAATAAATAAAAGATGATAAATGTATGAAATACTGCAAAAGAATTGTATTGCCTTTACCTGAGATTGCGAATTAGGTCTTTGGTGACAATTTGAATGGTTTGCTTCTGCACTGGCACTTCCTTGACTTCCTTCACCTTGCAGGCTGACTGTGAGGCCCTCTAAACATAAAGAACAATATTAAAATGATTCTCCTTACAAACACTCATGTTTCAGTCCTGACCTTTCTGGTGCTTCCAAACAGACTTTCATCCACCTGAGAGGAGGAGGCTCTGGTCTGGTATCGATATTGCCTCCTTGCAGATGTGGCGGAGGAAGTGGCACTCTGTAAGGTTGACAGTCACAGCCATCTTTCTCCAATCAATTACATACAGTAGGGTAAGGATTCATATGGCCCAATTCCTGGGTGGATCTCCCGAGAGAGGAAGAAGGGGTGTTAACCATTTTGCAGTGAGGTCTGCTGAAAATGATGGATAGTGCCACTCTACATAGCAAATGAGGCTGTGGTCAAGGTTGGAACACTCTACTGCCATTTGGCGGCTGAAGTGGATAGTAAACCACCCCATTTTGTCACGTTTTATGTGTCGGGTAAACTGCGATGAACGAGGCCATAGGAATCCCCTTCCTACTGTATTGTTTATTAGAGCAACTGTATGTTGTTCAGAATGTGACATGGATGTCATACAGTGTCATTGTACAAACCAATTAGACATTTACGAAATTATTATATGTCGTAATCATTGAAAAAAATATTGTTCACATGCAGTACCACTTGAAAGTTAGGACAGCCTTTTTTTTCAAGTTATTGAATAAGAAGTTGCATTCAAACTTTTGACTGATACTGCTGCATAACCTGGGCAGGCCAAAAGGGCAGATCAGAATTTAAGAGATTGAACCGTGTTGAATAAATGTTATAGTAATAAATTAATTTAAATGTAATAACATAAAGGCAATGCGAAACGTGCACAGTGGTCTCTTGCTCAAAGTTTGCGATTAGATTTTTTTATTGCAAATTATCAACCCTTACCTGATTTAATGTTGTTTTTTACGTTTGGCTAAACACTATTGCCTTTAAGGAGACCAAAGAAAATTGTTGTTGAATGGTAATATTGGTACTTTGAACTGACAAGGCTAGAACACATGACTAAAACGCCACAAAATATGACTGTTTTTTTGTTTAATTTAAGTAATTGAATTGACTTTTTAGGGGGAAAAAAATGGCTAAACAAACAATCATTGGTCACTAGATGAGATCAAACCAATCAGAGCGCAATGTTCAGTCACATAGCCACTGATTGGCTCAGCCTTAGACAGCGTTACTATAATACAATGATTCTCAAACGGTGGCGGGCTCCATCTAGTGAAATATTTTAATTAAATATTCAAACACGGTGTTACTGGTGTGTAATATTACAGTGGCCAGTATATTAAATATACTAGTTAAATAAAACTTCTGCCTTGTTTTAATGAATACTTAGGTCTATTACACTGCTGTATGTTAATGTTGGTCATTATAGTGATGCTTAGAGAGCCTCCTTTTTTGAGGTGGTCCTTGGTGAAAAAAGTTTAAAAACCACTGCTATATTGGAATAAACGAGTGTAACGGTGACTATATATGGTCTATATACTATATACTGGTATTTATACAGTGGGGCAAAAAAATATTTAATCAGCCACCGATTGTGCAAGTTCTCCCACTTAAAATGATGACAGAGGTCTGTAATTTTCATCAAAGGTACACTTCAACTGTGAGAGACAGAATGTGAAAAAAAAAATCCAGGAATTCACACTGTAGGACTTTTAAAGAATTTATTTGTAAATTATGGTGGAAAATAAGTATTTGGTCAACCATTTAAAGCTCTCACTGATGGAAGGAGGTTTTGGCTCAAAATCTCACGATACATGGCCCCATTCATTCTTTCCTTAACACGGATCAATCGTCCTGTCCCCTTAGCAGAAAAACAGCCCCAACGCTTGATGTTTCCACCCCCATGCTTCACAGTAGGTTCTTGGGATGCAACTCAGTATTCTTCTTCCTCCAAACACGACAAGTTGAGTTTATACCAAAAAGTTCTATTTTGGTTTCATCTGACCACATGACATTCTCCCAATCCTCTGCTGTATCATCCATGTATCCATTTTGGTAAAAACTCAACTTGTCGTGTTTGGAGGAAGAAGAATACTGAGTTTCATCCCAAGAACACCACACCTACTGTGAAGCATCGGGGTGGAAACATCATGCGTTAGGGCTGTTTTTCTGCTAAGGGGACAGGACAACTGATCACCGTTAAGGAAAAAATGAATGGGGCCATGTATCGTGAGATTTTGAGCCAAAACCTCCTTCCATCAGTGAGAGCTTTGAATGGTTGACCAAATACTTATTTTCCACCATAATTTACAAATAAGTTCTTTAAAATTCCTACAAAGTGACTTCCTGGATTTTTTTTCACATTCTGTCTTTCACAGTTGAAGTGTACCTATGATGAAAATTACAGACCTTGTCATCATTTTAAGTGGGAGAACTTGCACAATCGGTGGCTGACTAAATACTTTTTTGCCCCACTGTATGTCTACAGGGCTCTTATAATGGTAACACACATATTACAAGGTGGGATACAGGTTTTTATGCTCTATTATAATATTCAATTTATTATCAATAATTCCTACTTGGTGGAAATGAATGTACCACTATATTAACAGCAATAAACAAGGGGTTACTATACGTACTTTTTTCCCCCTCACCTTGTATCTATTCTTAAACAGCTGATTTATAGCCAACCCCCATCCCCACACTTCCTGTGCGTGTGTATTTCTTGCAAGAGATGACACATTACAAAATAATATCATGTAAATGCATAATGCAGCAGTATAAACACGTTAAAACACGTCTAGAAACAAAAACAATAAAAACCATACCATTTCTCCTTCCTCTTTTTCGTCCGGATATGGGCTAACCACACTTTAATAAAAGTTTGTTTCCAGAAAAGCTGCGTGAAAAGCGTCACGCCTGCGGTAATGTTTTCCCGTTACCATAGAAATGCTTGGACATATATTGCAAGGAGAATGACTACAAATAATTTTCTTTTAATTTGTTTTAAAATAAATGTGTTTGTAAAAAATGTGGATCCTCGGCGATCTACCCTTTTAACTACGTACTATATATTTATTTTGCAATTGCGGTGAAGTTATGGTTTGAGCACTATTTTCAGCAACCACTAGAGGGCGATATTGTACCAGTGTTAGTTGAACGTCCTCCCGTTTGATATGAAAACGAAGAAGAAATAGGCCGGGCAACACACAGATGAGTAAAACGTTCTATGAGTTGTAGAGATTTATTGGCCCTAACCTTATTTTATGTCGTTTTTCACGAATGCCTAAAAACTATCTACTATTTTTGTGTTCATTATTAACTTAACCTTTATTATCTGGGTCCGTACGTTGACTCGACTAATACATTTTGTTCGAATTTCCTTGTCACGGCTACCATGAATTGATTAACGTGGACCCCGACTTAAACAAGTTGAAAAACTTATTCGGGTGTTACCATTTAGTGGTCAATTGTACGGAATATGTACTGAACTGTGCAATCTACTAATAAAAGTATCAAACAATCAAACGAAAACACGGCGCTGATTGGCTCACGTGACCCGGAAGCGTAATCGTAAACTTCATTCTGTCGGTGATAAATTACCGTATTTCCCTGAATTGCCGCCCGGGCGCTAATTAATTTAAAACTCCTGCGCTTACCAAAGGCATGCGGTAAAAGTAAGCATGCGCTAATTATTTTAAAACCTCTTCTCACTCCGGCACTTACCTAAGCTATGCAGTAAAAATTAGAGTGTGATGTAAACTTGGACCTTAATTCCTACTGAATAGCTCTTAATCTTCCCTTTATGCGATTTCAAAATACCGGTGTTGAAATCAGCCTCCTCTTTTTTGAAAATGATGACAGGGGAAGTGTCACTCGTGACGTCACGAGTTTGACCAGGCGGTAATACTAAGCATGCGCTAATTATTTTGGGAAGCGAGTTTGACCCGGCAGTAATTCAAGGCAAACGCATACTATATGTTTTGCGGCAATTCAAGGAAATACGGTATTTCTATTTGTAAACAGTGAGGAGAAACATTTTGATACATGTGTTAATTTTGTTTTCTTCAGTACCAGCAACACTGGTCAAGCAAATCGCAGTAAATGATTAACCTCATAAGTAGGGCTCGCACTTGTGCCAAACAATGGAGAAAACATCCAATGTTGTTTATCGTTTAAGATATTGTTTATAATTTGGTTGCCTTATAGGGACAACATTCTGCCTTGATTCGATTCATGTTGCAAACCACATGCTTGACTTGGGGTAGGTGCCAGATTAAATCATGTATGCACTTTGGGAGTTGACTATTAACTTGTGCAGATTACAAACAGCCCTCAGTCGCAAGCAGCTGCTGTTGCTACACTGTGCATCCTGAAGCAAAGTTCACAAACAGCAGACCTCTGTCTGCTGTTCTCAAGATTCCCCTCTCATTTTTTTTTTTAATACCGTGAGAATAACAATTGGACAGCAGCCATGGCGAGAGCAAACTATGGATATTATCGGACCACTATATTTTTGGCCATGTTTGTTGGCTACACTCTTTACTACTTTAACAGGAAGACATTCTCTTTTGTGATGCCTTCGCTGATGCAGGAAATCCAGCTGGATAAGGATGACCTGGGTATGCTTCATCATCATTCTCAACTTGTGCGCTTTTTGCAATCTTAAAAGGTTTTCTGTGTCCTGTTCTCACTGTCAGGCATGATAACCAGCAGCCAGTCTCTGGCATACGCTATCAGTAAGTTCATCAGCGGCGTGCTCTCAGACCAAATCAGTGCTCGTTGGCTCTTCTCCATTGGCCTGTTGATGGTGGGAGGCATCAATGTGGTCTTCTCCTGGTCGTCCACTGTGGCCGTCTTCTCTGCCTTGTGGTTCCTCAATGGACTGGGCCAAGGTCTTGGATGGCCTCCCTGTGGACGGGTGCTGCGCAAGGTAGCCCAGTATCATACATATACTGTAAATTGTTCATGCACCATACAATCTCACTGTTGTTATTTACTTTAAAGCATTTTCAGTCCCTGAGGAAGCATGCACTTACCTACCACAACATTAGGCATGTCTGCACAATCAATACAAGATAGTAATTCTCAGAGGCTTTAATTTGTATGAGGTTTTAATATTATGGTTACCTTACTGAGATACATATTACTAGAAACAGCTTCCGAATTTGCAGTTCTTTTTATTATTATGTGCATGTAGACCACAGGTGTCAAACTCAAGGCCCACCTAGTCATTTGATATATAACAGAGGTCTCAGACACGCGGCCCGCGGCCCAATTGGGGCCCGCAAGACATTATTTTGCGGCCCCCACCTTTATATGAAAGTTTAATGTTAGCGCGGCCCGCAAGTTTTATATGAATGGCGCTTGTGTTATTTGGGTCCAAAATGGCTCTTTCAACGTTCTGGGTTGCCTACCCCTGCGTTAGTGGAAAAGCGGCAAATGAGTGAAAGCGACAGATACGTTGCCATGGAGACGAGGGTTTTTTTTACGTGCCTGGCTGCAGTCACACAATGACACCTGTCCGTCAGTAATAACAGTCCCCGATAACCTGGACCAATTGAAACCGTTATTTGTTTTGTTTTTTTTGTTTAATTTGCATTGCCTCACAAAATGAACACTACATATATTCATACATGACGCCGGATAACCGGGAACAGTCACTTTTTTGCGCTCGCTATCCTGGTACTTTCCCGCCTATTATCCGCCGACCGCCATGTTGGAGGAAAAGCGGAACGAGACACATTGCGGAAATAACATCATTCTCCGTGCGTCGGCTAAATACTAAATATATTCCACTACCCCAAACATGTCTTTTTCAAAGCATGCAGTTAAGAGAAAGGTTAGTGATGAGCAAAGACAATTCCAGGAAAAGTGGGAGATGCATTATTTCTTTGTTGAGCACAGGGGCACCCTGACATGTCTTATTTGCACAGAGAAAGTTGCGGTGCACAAGGGATACAATTTGAAACAACTAGACATGCTGAAGAGTATGCAACTATTTTTTTAAAATAAATATTTTCTTGCGGCCCAGCCTCATTCAGACTCTGCATCCAATGGCCCCCAAATAAATTGAGTTTGAGACCCCTGATATATAATATGCGTCAATATAGTACTTATTTTCTTACTAAATGTGTTTGTTCTTTCATTTTTGACAGAAAAAAAAACAAGTACTGCACTTAATTGCATATTTTTTCAACTTGAACATTATCTAATAATGCAACAAATATCTGACTATCATAAATTACAAACTTTTTTTGTCAATATAAAAAGAAATACTTAAATATCTGCTTGACTTATGATTTCAAAGGGAGTTATCCATCAAATTATACACTGTAAAATAACAATAGATTTGGTAGTCCTACTAATTTGTTTCGAACATGCATATAGTTACAATATGGTGCCTCATCTATTTTTTATATGTCCAAAAAGGAGTAGGAAGAAGCAGACTTTATTCACCCCTTTTCCGTTTTATAGCAATTTCTGACAAAACTATTGGTTCACTTTATGTACTGACTCTGTAACATGAACACATATACACACAAATGAGTAAATACATTTACAAATGAGGTTCTCATAAATGAATAGTCCCCGCGACCCCAAAGGGAATAAGCAGTAGAAAACGGATGGATAAATGAATAGTTTAATAAGTTGTGGCTCCCTTACAAATATATACTAATTATAAGCAGAAATTTGTGTTTATTAAAAACTAACATCCTAAAGTAACTTAATTCATTAATGTCACACCCTCTACACCAGGGATATTAAATTTATTAGTTTTTGGGGTAAGAAAGGTAAGGACTATTAGTCTAATTTTGTATATTCCTGAGAACCAACGTCCTTTACAGTAGACATTTGATTTTGGTTGATTTTGTCCGAGTTGCAGGAGCGCACTGCCGTTTTTAGGGACCTTCTGCAAAAAATGTGAGTCTGTCACAAGTTTTTTCAACTAAACTCACGGGCAACTAGTTGAATAACCTAAATTATGAATATGAGGGGACTTAAAATGGAGCCATGGCGAACACTGCTAGTATGACTAAGTAAGTTGAGCAAATTAATACTGACAGCCGTGGCCGTAACTACCATTGAGGACACTGAGGTCATGTCCTCTGTATTTTCTTAGCTAACAAAAAAATTACATTAAAATATAAATTACTGAATGACAAGGCGCTTCACATAATATTTTACCCCAAAAGTATCCTGGCTTGCGATGAGGTGGCGACTTGTCCAGGGTGTACCCCGCCTTCCGCCCGATTGTAGCTGATAGGCGCCAGTGCCCCCTGCGTCCCCAAAGGGAATAAGCGGTAGAAAATGGATGGATGGATGGGTATCCTGGCCTAAATTTATTTGTCTACTTTCGGTGGCTCTGTGGCAAACGTCATTTGTACTTGCAGTGCCATGCACAGGATTTTTGGGTTCAAACCCCGGTTGTGTTCAAAAATTTGGTATTTTCTTTAAATTTATGTTTTAATGATGTTAAAATTGTTTAATATGCTAAACGTCGGGATCTTGATAAAAAAGTGGACTGTTGCAAAATCATGCTGATTGTCAAAGATGTTAGATGAGTGATGGTTGTGAGACAGGCCCCATCTTTGGCTATTTTTAAGACCCTTCTTAAAACCCATTTTTATTCACTGGCTTTTAACCCAGCATGAGACTGTAAACTGTTTTTAACTTTTTTAACTGTTTTTAAATTTTTAACTGCTTTTTATCTACAAATTGTTCTTAGGGTAATTTGTATTTGCTATTTCAATGTGTTTTTTACTTCTTCTTTAAATATATTTTAGTCTGTCTTTTGCCTTTTTTTCTTTGTGGTGTACAGCCCTTTGTTCTTCAACTGTGGTTGTTTTTAAAGGGCTTTATAAATAAAGTTGGTATGGTATAGTTATAGCTCAATTAAAGCTTTTGTTATTCTGGAAATTCATTGTGTTGCTCAACGTAATATCATTTATATGGTGCTGGGATACCCATGATTTCAGTCTTTCAAAGTTCCTCTTAGACAACCAATTTTTGACCCCAGTATTTGTCAAATCCTAGTTATGGCCCTTCTGACAGCATCTGAAGTAACCAAGCTACAGAAACATCTTAGTTACAGTACATAAATCTAATTATGAAAACATTTGTAACTGCCAAAAACGAGAGGACTTAAAGGTGTGCCTTGAGGAACACCTCAGTTATGTAAATCGCGAGTTTGTGCCCTAGTGTTCTATGTTTGCTAGCAAGGTTGAAATGTCAATGCAAGTATCTGCCATTGTGTTTACAGTGGTCCTCGAACAGAAACCCTCCTGTGTTTTTAGGAGTTTGCTGCAAGAATGTTTGTCTCCCAAGTTTTGAACTGAACCTTGGCACCGGTACCACTAATGACACCATTTCACTGTTTCCTCTCAGTGGTTCGAGCCCTCTGAGTTCGGAACATGGTGGGCAGTCCTGTCCTGCAGCATGAATCTGGCAGGTAGCCTGGGCCCCATCATCGCCACCGTACTAGCCCAGACGTACAGCTGGAGGACCATCCTGGCCGTGTCCGGACTCATCTGTGTGGCCGTCTCCTTTGTATGCCTGGTGGTTATCAAGAATGAGCCCAGAGACGTGGGGCTGCCCAGTGTAGGAGTAGCAGCGAAGAAGAGCAAAGGAGGTGAGCTGAATAAGAAGGTGACATTATGCAGTCAGCTACGGTTCTCATTAATGTGACAACTGTTTTGCACCGCTTGTGACTAAAGGTCGACAATTGTGTGGACTTTGTACCCTGCATGCGCCTCGCATGTCCCCCTGTGTGGCGCTCTGACGATAACAAATAGCGGGCCGACCCACCTAGACTTCATTCTGCAGCCATTATTCTTCCGCCTGTGTCCTCTTTCAGACTCCTCTAGTGATGAGAGCACTCTGTCGGAGTTCCTGCTCTCTCCGTACCTGTGGCTGCTGTCAGTGTCCTACTTGGTGGTGTTTGGGGTGAAGACGGCCTGCACTGACTGGGGCCAGTTGTTTCTCATACAGGACAAAGGACAGTCGACACTCATGGGTATGCAATGTGGAGGGGAAAATACATGAGTGGGTGACCTAAACAATGTAAATCAACAAACATTGGTAACACGGTTACGTTAACTAGTACTTTTTATTCCCGTTATGATCTCAATCTCAGGAATGTCCACTTCATGCAACATATAAAAATAAATTTGATTAACTAAGTCGACACACATTACTCCTCTTTGCTGTGACTTGGGTTTCTCTTTAAGTCCCGCTTTTACTTTGTTGTCATTGGCTAAGACATTTCAGCATCTGTCTCATTAGACGTCAATTATTGCTAAAGCGCCACTGATTGGTTGTGAGTAGGACTGCAACAATTAATCAACGTGAGTTATTTGTTTATTTTTGTCCTGTCCAGCTTCTCAGGCAAATCAAATTGTTGATGTAAATACCCATACCGGCTGTACAAATTTACTTTACAAAACAGAAGTGTGGAATACTTCTCTTGTTGCCGTATATGTATTTGACTTCATTAAATGTATTGCTATTATTATTTGGTGCAGCCCGGCAGGAGCAGGAGGAGATAGAGGAAAAAAAAGGAAGACCGAGGGGGAATTTGTGGGGATAAGATAGAGACGACGACAACTACAACAGCAAACATAATAACAACAATAGAACAACATCAGCAAATAGGATATGTACAAATATATTTCAATGTCAGCTGTAATAACATTGATTATAATCCAATCAACTTACAGGGCTGTGCAACTCTCAGTTATGGTTCTTCTGCTTCATTGCTGTGGCTCCTTTAGATTTGTTTTTACCCCAGAGTGAGAATTTTTTTTTTGTTTTTTTAAAAGTTCTATAATTTCCGACTGTCTGTGAGTCCTGGAATGCCCACAGGCTGAGTCCTGAGGAGCAGTGAAGGCAAGTAAAAGAGACTGGCAGCCTGTGTATTCAGTTGAGCTTTTGGAGTGTGCAACCCCTTGGGGGAACTAACCATGAATGCTTGCCAAAAGAGAAAAGGGGAAAAAGTTTAATTTCACATGGACAGATTGCTTTTCCTGTAAAATAAAAAAGATGTCAACTCTTAAAAGTTTATAAGCAGTGTTACGATTTTCGGCTCTATACTATTTTTCGTTCGTTTAAGAGGCGGCGAAATATCTCAGTTGATAGTAAAGGTTGCAGGAACCTGATGTCGCGCAATTCAAAAGCAGTAAATGTTTCACTAAGTGCTGCACAGTAGTTAGAGATGGGAGCCAAATCCGATACTTTTTTTGGCACCGCCCAGATCCCGCTGGTTCTACCAAGCACTGATTCACTTAAAGTCTAACGGTACCATGTTACGGTACCTGAGTTGCGATTGACATCGCGCCCGGTTGCCAACTCTTTGTGCTTTGGTACTTTGTGTTCACTTAGGTAATCACTAAGATTAATCTTGCAATTGTTTTCAAGCGTACATGCTTTTACCTTAACAGCGAATTGTTGTGCTCACTGGAAAATGTCTCTTCTAAATAAAACCTGACTGAACTTTGTATTAAACTGTTAGCAAGTTTTAAGCAACTAAATGATTTGCATTCAAGTAAAACATTTGTGTACAATATTGACAATGAAATTGTATTTGTGTCCAAATATTTTTGTAATTTTTAGTTTGTCCAAATAAGTTTTTTAAGTTGCAATTTAAATTATGGAAGCTACTAATAACCCTGTGATTAATCATGATTAATCCAAATTCAAAAGTGTGATTGATCTGATTTAAAAATATTCACAACAGCAATAGTTTATATATATTTTATAATAATGCACAACCATTTGTTTCTCAGTAATGTGATTCATTTTTAACAGTTAACTATAGTAGGTTTTAAAAATGAGTTAAAATCTAGTTGCGGACTCTGCGTCAAATTCCAATGTGGAAACAGATCATTAGCAATAAACTTATGACAAGTTGACTATTTAAAAAAATAATCGCTGACTTGGCTAGTATAAAAAAAAAACATTAGTTGCAGCCTCAGTTGTCACTCGGCGTGTGTGCATGATAAGCACCTAATAAATGTTATTTATATATTTTTTAGTTTATCAGAGCAGATTTAAGATGATTTAGATATGGCTATTTTTATTTAAATCTATAAAAACTACAAAAAGTATACAAACAAATACAGTAATGTTTTTTTTTAATTGTTGCCCATCAGTGTAATACATTTGAATGTCATAATTATTTGAAAGTACTTTTCTGATTCATTAATAATTAAAAACACAGTACATGCATATTCCATTTTGGAGGTCCATCATGTGTTTTTCTTCACTATGAGTGTGTTGCTATGTCTGATTGACTTATTTCTTCCTCATAGGCAGCTCATACATGAGCGCCCTGGAGGTGGGAGGGCTGTTTGGCAGCCTGGCAGCAGGTTACCTCTCTGACAAAGCTGTGGCCAAAGTGAGTTTGCATCTCGCTAAGAGAACAACACAATGAATGAAAGACTAAAAAGTATAGTCTTGTGGTACTCTGATGATTGTCCAAGCAGTAAACCCTCCTTTTCTGTGCAGCAAGGCATGAGAACTTACGGCAATCCTCGCCACTTCGTCCTGATGCTTATGATGGCGGGGATGTTTGTGTCCATGTATTTGTTCAGAATCACCGTCACTCCAGAGAGTCCAAAGGTAATTCATGACAAGACATAAATAAATAAATGAAAATAACTGATATAATCCCTGCCTTGAAGGTGTGGATCCTCAGTTTGGGGGCTGCTTTTGGTTTCTCCTCCTATGGGCCAATCGCCTTGTTTGGGGTTATAGCCAATGAGAGTGCTCCGTCCAACTACTGCGGGACGTCACATGCTATTGTCGCTCTCATGGCAAACAGTAAGTGCATCGGTTTTTGGTCATCTTTAAAATGCAAGCAGATTTCGACCCAAAGTGTTTTTTTCCCTTTTCTCAGTTGGCGGCTTCCTCTCAGGGCTTCCGTTCAGCACCATCGCCAAGCATCATGGCTGGGAAACGGCCTTCTGGGTGGCAGAAATCGCCTGTGGTGGCACGGCCATTGGCTTTTTCCTGCTGCGTAATGTCAAAACCAAAATGGGTCACGTATCCAAGAAGTCTGACTGAGATACTGTCAATTGCCAAAGGATAAAAATGTGAAGCTTTCATTGTACTGTTTAACTCGTATTTTTGTATACACCACAGTAGTATTTTCAGCATTTTAAAACATCTCTAAATAGTTTTTTTTTAAATCCAAAAGTGCTATGTATAATTTAACAAAGGGAACAATGACATACCAATAACAAGTGTTTCCTCAAGTGTTATAACCCTTACTTTTAACACAATCCAAAACTTGAATAAATTACATTTATTATATATTTTCTGTCGTTTTCAGTCTTCTTATGAGCTTGAACATAATCAAGCACCACACTTGAAATACATGTGGGTTTATTCATATATTTACAAAACAAGGCGTTGGAAGTATTTACATCATGGTCTTTGCAAGCTCCACACAAAATGCAAACAACCATCCTTTATACACCAGTAGTAAAAGTAACAATTCATGTTTTGCTTTCCTCTTAAGATCCGGCTCCAAAGTTTCCTGCCTTCTCTGCTACTTCTAGGGCGCCCTTCAGGTTCTGATCAAACAGTTCACATCTGAGGAGGAGGACATTACATTTTACATGAGTAACTGAAGCAAATCTAAAAACATTACATGTGTTTACCTGATTGGCATCTCTAGAGAGTAGAATGGATTTTTTAGGGCAAAATCTGCATAGATCTCATAGACTTTCCTCAGCAGAGCGTCAATGCCTGCTTGTCGAGGGTCTGCCAGCACTATGAACTTTATTCCTGCAAAGACGATAAAGTTAACATTGAAGTGAACCTATGCTAGATGTTTATTCCATCCAACACCTGTAAGAGTCTGGAAGCAGTGCAACTTGAAGACATCTGTTTCAAGCATCTCGATCCCTGAGCTCCCGACTTCAGGAGATAGCTGTGATCCGATAGCAAACAACCTGGGAAAAAGCGAAGATTACACACTAGTGGAAGAAATAAAGTTCAGATAAAGTTGAATAGAGTTCAACCTACGAGTGGAACATAGAGGCGAGCATCAGTTTCTCATTGGAGCTCAGCCGGGCTCGTCCGAATCGGATCGACACCGGATAGTTTGCAGGATCTTTCAAGTATTCCAGGATATCCTTCCCATCTGCTGTGCTCTTTCCCACCACATCAATGCCATTGATGGACAGCACTGCATGGCCCACTAGGAGGTGACATTACATTAACACTATGGCTGCACAATTAATCGACATTGAGGTTTTAATTAGTGCGATTATTAACCGCAAGAAGCTGAGGTTTCGTTTTTTTCCTTCTCTGCCGTCACTGGCATTTGAGTGACAGACATGTTGGCCAATCAGAATTGTTGAGCCTCGCGTTTGTTTGTCCTTAAGGGTGTTTATTGAACAGTATAATTAACTGAACGCAGTGAGCCATCCACAATCTTTGTCTCACTGGGCGGAGAGCGAGGCGTCAGCTTTACACACACAGGCAGCACAGACAGTGAGTATTGTGACTCCCTAGTGAGAAGTTCCACAAAGTAACATAAATAATCAGGAAAAAAAATATGATTTCAAAGCCAAATGTCCTGCTGTGGTATTATTTTAGCTTCAGATAGGATGGGCGATATATGCCCATCATCACGGACAAACAAGAAAGAATGTAATTACATGATGGCAATAAACAAAACGTCCAATCAAATTTTTTTAACTGGGAAAAAATGGTCTTAACAATGTTCAATATTTAATTGTTTGCTAACAAAAATGGGAGTCCATTTTATTTTTTTGTTTATTTAGTATACCATTATTTACCTTCTTATTATAAGACAATGGTAAACAATTTGGCAGTAATGAGAAATAAAAGTGAATATCCTTTTAAATGGTTACCTGCTTTATTATTATATATTATGCTTACATAATGTTAACACTGTATAGTTCTTTATGGATTATTTATTCCGTAAAATAGCATGATGTAGACACAAGCTGTGTGTCTGTCTGCATTAAGCCAAACATTTTTTAGAGTAAATCATTGCATATATATTGCTCTAATGTGTGGCGCCTTGAGATAAGAATATGTTGACTGGCAGTCTAAAAGTAACATGACTTTCTTCACTCGTTATTTTCGCAGATGTATGCATTTACTACATTTATGTATACAATATAATCTCGAAACGCAATCGCGATTTTAGAGGGCGGGAAAAATCGCAATTACCGTATTTCCCTGAATTCCCGCAGGGCATATAGTATGCGCCTGCCTTGAATTACTGCCGGGTCAAACTCGCTTCCCAAAATAATTAGCGCATGCTTAGTATTACCGCCTGGTCAAACTCGTGACGTCACGAGTGACACTTCTCCTGTCATCATTTTCAAAATGGAGGAGGCTGATTTTAATACCAGTAATTTGAAATCGCATAAAGGAAAGACGATTAAGAGCTATTCAGAAGGATTTAAGGTCCAAGCTTACATCACACTCAAATTTTTACTGCATAACTTTGGTAAGTGCCGGAGTGAGAAGAGGTTTTAAAATAATTAGCGCATGCTTACTTTTACCGCATGCCTTTGGTAAGCAGGAGTGAGAAGAGATTTTAAATTAATTAGCGCCCTGGTGGCAATTCAAGGAAAACGGTAGTTTCACTTGTTATTTTCGCAGTTATAAGCATTTTTATTTATGTTTACAATATAATCTCGAATTGCAATTGCGATTTTAGAGGAGGGGGGGAAAAACAGCAATTAATATTTGTCCCTTAAAATCGTGCAGCCGTAATCAGTACTTTTAATTCGCGGTATGAATCCAATATTTACCACTATATATTTAAATCAGTCGCCAGACAAACCATTAATTCCCAAATAATGCATTTACTTAAACATACTGTGCTAACATGGCAGCTAGCATGCACTACCTCTGATGCCGTCCCTCTGTCCGAACGACACGATCACCTTCTCGTCGTGATGCTTGAGCACCAAGTCTAAAGGGTAACTAAACGTCTTCTCGGTCTCCGACCTCGGCACGTAGTTGTCATATTGGTAAATTAACCCCCCAGCCTTGTTGACTACATACACACTGAAGATCACCATCTTTGCGACGTCTCCAGCTCGTCAGCTGACCGAAGTGGTCACGTGACGGCAACACGTGTAAAAACGCTGTCTTTTTTTTTATTTTATTTTTTATTTATTTATTTTTTACATAGTTCAGTGCCTGGCTGATATTTGTCAAACAAAATACTAAAATATGATAATGCAGATTTAACCGGAGAAAAAAAACTGAAACATATAGAAGAACTCAATTTCCCATAAACCCCGTGTCACTTCCGGTTATACGGGGTTGCGAAGCGCCTTCCACACGGGCCGACTTCCTTTCGCTCCGACATCTTGACAAGGCAACATGGTGAGGTCGTCTATCGAGTGAAATTGTACACGTTCACGCGTTTGTGTTATGTCCAACGACGAATAGATAGTCGGAGTGCACTGCAAATCAATCAACACTGCAGTTAAAGTAAAAAAATGGCTTGTCCAGTGCCGTCTAACAAGATCGTTGACGCGAGCTAGCTTCTGTGCTAATTTTGCCACGCTTTATCGGTCCTCTGCGCTAGCAAGAGCCCACAATAAACAGTTCGTTCCGTGACTAATTATTTTATTAGTTGGGGTGTAACATATTATAATGTCATACAACTGTACCATTCGTACATTTTAAACCCAGCCAGTCATGTGGGGAGACACAAGGCCTCAGCATGCTTGTGATGTGCCCAGTCTGTGTTCAATTGGAATCAATCAATCAAAGTTTATTTATATAGCCCCAAATCACGAGTGTCTCAAAGGGCTGCACAAGTCAAAATGACATCCTCGGCTCAGATACCGCACCAGGGCAAGGAAAAAGTAAATCCAATGGGATACAATTAGAAACCTTGAAGGAGTCCCCCTGGGCGACCCGTGCAATAGATGTCGGGTGGATCTAGTTAATAGCGTAAGAGTCCAGTCCATAGTGGGCCAGCCGGAGATGTTTTGGTTGGAGACAAGTCAGCAGTTCAGAGACGTCCTCATGTAATAAACTGATGAGTGGTCCACTCCGAGTCCCAACTTTGAACAGCTAGCAGATCATCTGTGGTCAACTGCTCTGTGCCCCCCCTTTTAAAGTTAAGTTAAAGTATCAATGATTGTCACACACACACTAGATGTGGCGAAATTATTCTCTGCATTTGACCCATCACCCCCTGGGAGGTGAGGGGAGCAGTGGGCAGCCGCGGTTCCGCGCCCGGGAATAATTTTTGGTGATTTAACCCCCAATTCCAACCCTTAATGCTTAGTGCCAAGCAGGGAGGTAACCTTCAAGTCGCATCTTAAGTGCACAGAAAGCCAGTGCAGGTGAGCCAGTATAGGCGTAATATGATCACACTTTCTTGTTCCTGTCAAAAGTCTAGCACCCAAATTTTGTACCAACTGTAATATGCCTTATACATACATATATATATATATATATGTGTGTGTGTGTATGTATGTATATGTGTATATGTATGCTTTTGTCTATCCAACTTTTTCTACCTGCGTAATATTTTACCGTGTTGTCAACTTTCATGACATCAAACATAACTAACTCATAGTTATATGTTATAGGTATTCTAAAGAGGGTTTATGATATAGTTATTGTAAAGAGTTTTACTCTTATTATCCAGCCTCCCAAGCAAGACAAGAAAAAGGATGCTGGGAAGTCCAAGAAGGACAAGGACCCAGTCAACAAATCTGGAGGCAAAGCCAAGAAGAAGGTATGGTCTCTTTTGTGTACACTAGGATGTAACGGTATGAACATTTCCTATTACTGTTATCATTATTATCGCAATGTTGAATATGCTCAAACTATTTACACCCATTGAAATCTTGTTTTTCTGAATAACTATAATAATTACACACTTATATTTTGTCATATTTTGAATTTTAGTGGTTCAATATGTTAATCTTCTTCCATTTTAATATTAACTGTTTTAGAATGTTTGTAGTTGCTGCACTTAAGTGTTATTTTGATTAGTTTGGTTAAGACAGCATAGCCTTAATGTTCAATGTGAATCTTGTACTTGATTAATTTAGACAGTAATGTGTTGATGCAAGTTTAGATTGGGGTATGAATGGGGAAGGACGTTAATGTCAGTTGTGTTCATGTTGGCATTTAAGCTAGCAAGCTAATGCTAGTCCATCCATAAATGGTCTGTATTTATATAGCGCTTTACTATGCCTGCACAATACCAGAGTGCTTTGCGTTATAAGTCCCATCTGCACATTCACACACTGATGGCGGAAGCTGCCATGCAATGTGTTAACCTAATGGGAACAGGGTGGGTACACAAAAGCGGTGACTAGGAATTCAAACTAGGAGCCCTCAAGTTGCTAGCATGGCCGCGCTATTAAAGTGTTATTAACCACAGTATTTCAATAACTTTTAATTTGATCTGGTTATATTAGTCATCGGTAGTTTTAACGTTTTCATCATTACCGTTACATCCTTAGTGTACTCATGTATCTGTGTTCTCCAAACACTGACCTGTACATATTTTTGTGAGCAGAAGTGGTCCAAGGGAAAGGTTAGGGACAAGCTGAACAACCTGGTCCTCTTTGACAAGGCCACCTATGAAAAACTGTACAAGGAAGTGCCCAACTACAAGCTCATCACGCCCGCTGTCGTGTCTGAGAGGCTGAAGATCCGTGGCTCGCTGGCTAGGAATGCCCTGCAGGAACTGCTTGCTAAAGGTGAGCATGACACATTAATTATGCAGTGGACTCATGATTTACAAACTTATTTGGTTTTTGAACAGCATTTGTAAATACAAAATATTGTGTAGTGAAGCCAATTTATCCATAAAAATGAAAACGTGTTCTACCTTTGACAAAAGTCACGATTTTAGTGAAGGAGCGGGGCCGACGTGTGTACTGAAAGACGATAAGGAGGTAATCTATTGGCGTGCGTCTCGCCTTGTGCTTTGTGATATTTGTTATATTTGGCATCTTTTTCCAGAAAAGTCCAGTGTCATCACAAACAACTTGCTGTGGTACAAAAGCCTGCTTCGATTATTTCACACTTTCAATGGGATTGATATACTCGCAATTTATTTTTTTTAATTTTTTTTTAGCCCAACAGCAATCCCTCTTTTCCAAGTAATTTCTTTTGGACTCATTGTGAGGCAGCAAAGTAGATATAACTTGTCAAAAGGCAGAGACTTTGATGCACCGAAACGTAGGGGCGGGCAATATGGACCAAAATTCCTACTGCTGTATTTTTAGTCCAGTAAACAGTATATACCGGTATCTTAAAAAATTAGCAAATTGCTTAAAGTTGCTCAAGTGTTATATGGCGAGATAACCAGTGTTGAGAATACTCAGATTATTTTTGTTGTACGTATGTGTTTATTCTTATAAAGTAATTAGTTAGCTGTTACTATGTCAAGGCAATTTTGTCCATTTTTTTCATTACGTCAGCCTCATGCATGTGCGCTGGGATAGATGGAGCTTCTACTCACTCACTGCAGTGAAAACCGCTGGCTGTTAAATGTATAACTACTTTTCGGTCACAGAGCCGCTATACTACAGTAGTTAAGTCCGCACAGTAGTTAAGTCCGCATGGGCTAAGGGTAGAGGCACTTTTAAACCAGGTTGTAACTAAACATTTGACTCAACGAAGCGAGCAGCAGAGAGGAGCTATAGTTAGCTGCTGTGCTAATTGGCTAACAGAAATCAACATAAACAGATGAGATTAATGGAGATCGCTACATGGTCCTCGAGCAAATTAGTGTATGTGTAATTAAAGCTGTAGTCACTCGCTAAGCTGTAGTCACTGCATCACTCTGGAGGCAAAAAGTCTACCGCGAGCCATATTTTTTAAAAAGTTTGATGTGCATCACATCATGTGCTGCATCATAGTGCGAGAAGCCTCCATAAACACGCAAGGGGCGGAGGTGAGCCAAAGAGGATGCCCTGTGCTTCGCCTGTCAGGCGCAGAGAAGAGCAAACGGTCGCAACAAGGCACAACAAAAGATACCTGTATGGTGGTATTTTCTCAAATATATACTACTGTCTAAAATATATCAGTATTAACTATAATAGTGGTATATTGCCCAACACTACTGAGAAGTGACAAGTGTACTGCACAGCAAGCAATGTGAAGGGCTCTTCACAAAAAGGGTTCGTAAATTGATGTTCCATTGTACCTGTAAGTCAAAGTGCGGACATGCATGTGTCA
The DNA here is from genome assembly GCF_033978795.1 of Nerophis ophidion. NCBI lineage: Eukaryota > Metazoa > Chordata > Actinopteri > Syngnathiformes > Syngnathidae > Nerophis > Nerophis ophidion. The sequence continues at coordinate 13,742,554 of NC_084628.1, forward strand.
GAGGATCAGTACAGGCAATGTTTTTGTGGGAGACCTAACTACATCAATGTTTGACAGTTTGAATTAAACTTGGTATAAACATGTTTCATTAGGATGTGCTGCCATTTGGTCTGGTCTTTGTAAAATACTTCAAGCAGTAAAATGTTTGAAGTGTGTTGTCTCATTGTTAAACAGTGGGGCTTCTAACATTACCTTTTAAAACAGAACTTCTCCAAGTCTCCTGTTTAACAAATTAAAACTTTGCAGCCCCTCAGTGCTGACTAGTGTTCAATTGGATGTTGTTCACTTTAAAAGTAATAGTGTTCAAGCTGCATTCATTTTAGGGTAGCGAGCACGTTGGTCTCATTTTCTACAATATTATCATGTAGCATCAAGCTTTTCCCACAGCACTTTATTGGCTCTGTCTAGTACTTAAAAATACATGCACACTACTTTGCTGGAGGCCCCTTTACACTTCCATCTGCCTGAATGTTATTTTTTTTGTGCACGCATACCTATGACAGTTGACATAGCCCAGCAGCTATGCAACATTGTTTGGTCTTTTGTAGCAATGGAGACTGGACAATAGGTGGGGGAGACAGCCAATGTTGTAAAGGAATTGTCATGTTGTCAGCTTATATTTTGGCTGCTTCCAATTGCTCTTAAATGTGATTTTTTTAGTCATTTTATGTGCTTTTGCAGGCATGATCAAGCTGGTGTCTAAGCACAGAGCACAGCTTATCTATACGCGTAACACCAAGGGAGGAGATGAGGAAGCTGCAGCAGAGAAAGCATAATCAGGTACAAGAAATCAAGATGGACCCCCTCCTTTTCTTCCTCTGAAGCTTCATCTCACTGCATTTTCCTTTTCTCAGGTTCTCTGGTTTGTTTCCTTTGTTATGCTCTTTGTAATGAACGTAAATAAAATGTGAAAACACAAATTCTGGACTTATGTCTCTTTGTACACCCCCAGGGTTGTTTGAAGTGCTTGATGATTCTTATCTCATTTGTGCTCAGTCATGCATCATTGCAATAAATACGCTGACCTTCCCATAAAGACTGAGTCAAGGTAATGTTTGCCACAATGTGACACTGCCAGCGTCCAGGCTACTATAGTATAGATCAGTTCTTTAAGAACCTAATTTCTGCTGCATACTAACTAATAACCAAGCTAAGCTACCGTTGTGTCGAAATAAAGGTGTTCTGGGCATCAAATAAAGCCTTAAGCACTTTCAGCAAGCCTTGTGATTCCAAAATCCAGCATTTAGGACTTCTATTGGTCTTGTTTTCAGTTCAAAATGGATCTTTTCTAACTTGGTGCTTTTTGTAAATTTATCATTTGTGTTGCATTTATCTTTTTTAAGCCACAGGCGTAGAAGGCACTATGAGATATTGATACAGAGCGTCAGAATGAAGTTATCTTCTGTCACATGTTAGCTGGAGGCTAAAAGATGCTCTGATGTGATGCAGTCTGATGTCTCGGTACTGCACGGTGCACAGCATCATGTCGGGCAGCTACTGTTCACAACCATTGAAACCAATGTAATGCTATTTGCTTAACCAGTTCATCTTTTTAACATAGAAAGGCATTTAACAAGTCCCACGCAAATACATTTGGCGTGGCAAGTACTTCCTCTTACATCAGTAATTAGCTCAAATATTGCCTTGTATTAAAGGGAGGGTGTTAAAGTTAAATGAACATTTGATTAAATTCTAACAAATCTTGGGTTAACTCTTACTGGTGAATTATTTCATATGTATGGTAGTGCTGTAATTTTTAAAATGGCTTTACTGAGTACCACTTAATGTAGCTTGTATACCACCTTTGTACTCGAGCCACACTGAGAATCAATGCTGCAGTGCTGACAAGGAACTCATTTGACCATTGGCTTACTCTGAATTTGAGATTTTGAGCCTGAAGTATATATAAATGAAGTTATCAATGGATTATAGTACATGTTAATTCACTGTGACAATAGTACTGACCCAATCACAAAAAGGGATGTTTGAATGAGTTTGGTGTGGGAGAAGCCCATCAACTACCTTATGGTCCAATACTTAAGGCAATATAGTGCATTAAAAGTTCAAAACTGTAACTGTTTGGTTTTTAGTTCCAGGGCTTCATCTACAGTGCAAAACCTAAAGCACTGAAGCTCATGCTAACAACATGAGGTGGCCATCACCAAGGGTAAGAGATGCAAGGTCGCCATGGTGATACCAGGAAAGCTGTTATCAGTCAACACACATACTGTATGTTATTATTTTGTTAGTGTGCACTGCTTTGTGATCCCGCCCTCTCCCTCCCTTTGAGTGACTTGTGCAGGAGCAGTAGGAGCGCCGTCTGGTGTCAGGCGGGTGCATGAGTGGATTTATGGGCCGCAGCTGTTGAGCGGCTGTCAGACGTGTGCAAGCCAGGATCTCCTCCGCTGCTTCTGCTGCTGCTGCTTTTGGTCCACACACTGTCGTGTATAAAGGAGGGCGACTGAGCAAAGTCGGTGAGTACTCTTGTTCTTGTTTAGTTTCCTCTCCAAACTACAGTGTGAACTTTGAACTCTTTTTTAAATTTTTATTTTTTTTTTAAACACCTTGAGCTGTAACTGGACACAATGTGACCATACATGGGCAGCAATGAAAGAATAACTCAAACCAACACAACATGGTTAGTTAATTTTGGGAATATTGTATTTGATCATGTATTCAGCGACTGGAGCGTGTGCGTGGTGTCTTGTCTAAAATGTACTTTACAATACTATTTTTAGAATGAAAGGCAGCAGAATGGAGTCAAAGGACAAGACCGGAAGTCCGGTCTTGTCCAGATTTTTTTTTTTTCAGTGAGGTTCTTTCAGGACTTTTTAGTTCCCTTTTCGTGCAAATGTATTGAAAACATTCTCCATAACAGTTTATGTTGGAGAGCAGCCATTATTTCTGCTTGATCCATACGAAGGAATAATAAATGTGTGGTCATATAAAATTTTAGCTTGTTCGTGTTGAGAGAATAAATGAGCACATTTTAACAAGAATTAAGTCCTAAGGTTCCCAGCCTATACACAAAATATAAATGACTGTACGCAATGAGGGAATAGGTACTAAAATAAAGCTGTAATATATAGTAATCAAGTCATAATATGTACTGTATAATAGAAAGTATGGTTGTGATGTTGCGACAATATTGTAATTTTACAAGACAACTTGGAGAGTAATGAGAATAGTCATAAAGTTACAAGAATGAAAGTAATATTGTGATATTGTTAATGTTACGAAAATAATTCAATGTTTTGACACCAAATAGCAAATTATGAGAATAAAGTACTTTAATGTGAATAGGTTGTATAGTTAGAGCAAATATTCTGTTCGGCTATGACAGTTAAGTTATAATGTGACAGTTATGATATAAAATTGTAATTTTATGATTATTAAGTCATAATGTAGGTAAAATACTGATTAAGTTGTAAGGTTATGACAATTAATTTGCAATGTAAAATAATTAAATTGTGATATGACTATTAAGTTGTGGTTTAAGTCAAGTCAAGTGCTTTACAGGTTAAAAAAAGCATTTAAGACAATCAAGTCATACGGTTATGACAATAGGTCTTGGGGTTTGAGGTTGTGATATAAAATATTAAGACAAAGTTGTAAAGTTTCAAAAATAATGTTATAATTTAAGAGAGAACAAGTCTTTAAAGTAAAACAATTAGGTCATATTCTTTGCAAAAAAATGTCTGAATCATATGACGATAACATCATAAATGACAAGAATACATTGTAATATTATGACAAAATGTAACATAAAGGAAATACACTCAAAACAGTCATGTGAATAAAGCCATAATGTAAATGAAAATCATGTAGTAATATAAGAAAAATGAAGTTGAGAAGTTGTAGCGAGTATAAGAGTAAGGGTTGTGCTGTTTTGAGAATAGTCATAAGCTCCAAGAATCAAATCTTAATATTGTGACAGCACATTTCTAATGTTACAAGAAAAATGTGATGTTGTGACACTCAATATCTATTAGTATAAAAATTAAGTATTGTTAAAAATAGATATTTTCCAACAATTAACTTATGACAAGTCATAAAGTTTCTGATATGAAACTATAATATATGAAAGAAAATAGTCTTAGTTACCAAAAGTAAGTCGTAAATCTGGGAGGAAATGTTGTGATAGTATAATAATGAAGCTGTAAAGAAGGAATAAAAATTAGGGCCAAGAAATTGTAATGTGATGAGGATGAAGCCGTGCTGTTATGACAATTAAATCATAAAGTTATGGGAATAAAAAAACAAATCTAATATATAAAAAAATATATGGGAATAAAGTAATGGCACGAGGAAAAGGCTTAAAGTTAGTATACTCATTTATAAAGGTAAGAAAATGAATTGTTATTGCTGTGTAAACAAACTTAAAGGTATGACATTTAAGTTGCGATATAATGTAATATTACAAGAATAAGTCGCATGGTTATGATTAGGAACCTTACCAGCTTGGTGTAATAATGTTACAAAAATAAAGATGTAATATTACAAGAATAAGTAGTACAGCTACAAAAAAAAATCCTAAAAAAATAAAGTCTAAATGTTACAAAAATAAAGTTGGGCTTTTATGAGAATAACAAGTAAAGTAATTGTAGGCATAAAGTGGTAGAATAATTTACTGCTAATGTTACAAGAATATAGTGGTTTTAAAAAGTACTAGAGTTGATGTTACATCAAATCTGTGAACATTAGTCCAAGGATAAGGCGTCAAAACAAAAATATGAACTTGAGGAAAAAGATTTTCCTTGAGAATGTCAGCTTGTATCCCAAAAATGTTGCATTCCTGGCACCGCAGTTTGACCAGGCTGCTTGGGGAGTGTTTTTGTTTTGTTGCTAGGCAACAGTTAGCTGCCTGTGGTTCAAGGAAGGATGAAAGAGTAATGTTAGTAGACTCTTTCAAAGTAATGTGTTCATTTCCGCTAATTGGATCAAATTCATTAAGATCACAATGAGCTCTTTGGTTATAACACGGATCATCAACTTGTAGAAGAAGCACCTTCTGACTGTGTTTTCTACTTTGGATCAACTCATCACTCCACTAATGATGTCTTGGAAGGAAGCAGGTAGACTGTACATTCTGCTTTGTGTGGTCTCTCGTAATATTTGCGTCTTTTCTCTCAAGTCTTTTCTTCTGGAATTCTATTTGGAGCAAAATGAGGCTTAAAGTACAACATGCTCCTTCCTTTAGTCCTAATGCACTTGTTATCATCATTCTTCTATAGTTCTCATAAAATTGACTATTATATCCTTAGAGCAGGGGTAACCAACAAGGTGGCCGCGGGCACCAGGTATCCCGTAAGGACCAGATGAGTTGCCCGCTGGCCTGTTCTTAAAATAGCTCAAATAGCAGCACTTACCAGTGAGTTGTCTCTATTTTTTAAATTTTATTTATTTACTAGCAAGCTGGTCTCGCTTTGCTCGACATTTTTAATTCTTAGAGAGACAAAAATCAAATAGAATTTGAACATCCAAGAAAATATTTTAAAGACTTGGTCTTCACTTGTTTAAATAAATTCATTTATCTTTTTACTTTGCTTCTTATACATTTCAGAAAGACAATTTTAGAGAAATAATACAACCTTAAAAATGATTTTAGGATTTTTAAACACATATACCTTTTTATCTTTTAAATTCCTTCCTCTTCTTTCCTGACAATTTAAATCAATGTTCAAGTAAAAAAAAGAATTTGTTGTAAAGAATAATAAATACATTTTAATTAAATTCTTCATTTTAGCTTCTGTTTTTTCGACGAAGAATATTTGTGAAATATTTCTTCAAACTTTTTATGATTAAAATTCCCAAAAATTATTCTTGCAAATCTAGAAAATCTGTAGAATCAAATTTAAATCTTATTTCAAAGTCTTTTGAATTTCTTTTAAAATTTTTGTTCTGGAAAATCTAGAAGAAATAATGATTTGTCTTTGTTAGAAATATATCCTAGTCCAATTTGTTATATATTCTAACAAAGTGCAGATTTGATTTTAACCTATTTAAAACATGTCATCCAAATTCTAAAATTAATCTTAATCCGGAAAAATGACTAATGATGTTCCATAAATTCCCTTTTTTATTTTTTCAAAAAGATTCGAATTAGCTAGTTTTTCTATTCATTTTTTTCAGTTGAATTTTTAATTTTAAAGATTCGAAATTGAAGATAAACTATGTTTCAAAATTTTATTAAATTTTTTCGGGTTTTCTCCTCTTTTAAACCGTTCAATTAAGTGTTTTTTTCATCATTTATTCGTTACAAAAAAACTTCCGTGAAAGGAAAAAAAAATGTACGACGGAATGACAAACAGAAATACCCATTTTTTTATATATATATAGATTTATTTATTAAAGGTAAATTGAGCAAATTGGCTATTTCTGGCAATTTATTTAAGTGTGTATCAAACTGGTAGCCCTTCGCATTAATCATTACCCAAGAAGTAGCTCTTGGTTTCAAAAGGTTGGTGACCTCTGCCTTAGAGTATCATGACCTTTCTCTTAAAATTTACACTTTATTTTCATTATTTTACATTACAATATAACTTTTTACTCAAAATTACAACTCTATAACTACCTTAACACGCAGTTTTATTCTTGTAACACTATGGTATTTTAGGGGTGTCTAGATCCAATACGAATATCTGATATCTGTCTGATATTAGCAAATATCTGATTTAAATCTGCTTGCATCTAAAATCTCAGGTACACGCGGTCCAGACAGTTAACATCTAAATGTCCTCCAATATGAACACAAAGGTGATCTTTTATTCTATTTTTGTCAAATAGCTAACATGGTGGGCCATGAGCTACTGGGAGCTAACAGCTACCCAACAGCTAAGCGTAGTAAGTGTCCCTAATTGCACAATATTGCGATTTAAAGCACCACACTGTTTTTTTATTAGTTTTGGAACTAGTAATCTATTTCTCTTGGTTTCATTTGCTTGATTGGTCTTTTGCTTGATGTTGGATTTCTGTTGCTGAAAAAAATACTTTTTAGCCTTTTTCTTGAAGTAAATATATATGGGTCGAAATTGACCCGTAACACCATAGATGTTACAATAGTTACAATTCTTAAAATGAAAAAATAAACAAAACACATTTATTGAAGGGATTTGTTCTAATACCCCTTAGTAATAGTTAGGTAACACAACAACCTTTTTTTATTTATATGATTCTCTTGAGGTTTGTTTTACCATTTTTAGAAATTGAAATCGAGGGGTATACTGACAAAATAAGGCCCAATGGCCCAAACCAAAAATATTAAAACCAATATTTTCAAGGATAAGGAAGCCTAACAAGGTAACCAAGAGATGAGAAACTGGATGATAGATAATTGTTTTTAGTGTATTTTACAGCTGATTTAAAACATGGATCAAAACCGACCCGTTAACATAAGAGATGGTAACAGAAAGCTAACACAAGAGGAAGGTTAACACTCCTCTACAACTTAATGATACATAAATCAATTGTAGACGGTTGATAATAAATGGGTTAGTGCTTTTTTTACACATATTTTTGTTCTCCGCTTGATTAATCTTACTTTATCAAGCCTTTTCTAACTTTCCACACAACAAAATAATAAAAATTGGCCATAAATGATTAATGCTGTTATCGTATGGGGTTAATATCAGTATCGGCCAACAGATTGGAAGTAAAAAAGTTGTATCGAGGCACCCCTACTTTTTTTCTTCCTTAAAATGTTTTTATTGTCACAATCTTATGAAATAGTTTTAGTCAATTGCAACTAAAATCCCATAATATTAGTATCTATTGAACGGGACAAGCGGTAGAAAATGGATGGATGGATGGTCACAATTGTGACTTTATTCCATAAATCCTTTGAACTTGTTTTCTTACTATTACCACCTTTTAGGCATAATTATGAATTTATCCCTTCATTATTATGTATTTCTTCATACAATAATGCATTTTTTTCCCGACATAAGAGCTTTTTTTGTGCACAATTTGAACTCATATCTTCTTAATAATTCTAAATAATGTATAACATTTTTATAACACTTTTCTAGACACTTAAAGCACTTTCCAGTGAGAACTGAGACCCATCACTCCACTTTGATGATGCCTTGCACAAGGACACGTCTAGGATAACGGAAGCTATATTCTAACCAGGAACTCTCAAGTTGTTATAGGGGACCGCTCCTCCGTCTGAGCCACGCATCTAACATTTGTGTAATTAAAATGCTCTCTACTTCAGTCACACAATATTTTTGTGACATAATTTTTTTTCCCTATTCAAAAACAATGGCAAATATTCCAATTTTCAACTTTTTCTGGCAAAATGTCAACTTTATTCTGATAATCTGTTTTTTTTTATGATTTGTGACTCGGATAAGGAGGATAACTGTTCACCTACAGTATTTTTTTTTAATCCCCTATTAATTTTGTAATATTATATATTTTTGCATGTGATTAACATTAATAGTAATCATTTATCTCAAAATATTATTATACAGTAATATTTTAAAATACGATTTTTTTTTTAAACAATTTTTTTGTATGATATTTTCATTATTCATAAAGTGTGCTCCTAGATAGACTAGTTATAGTTTCAGATGTACTTCCAGTATAAACAGACACAACTGCCAGCCTCTGCTCAGGGTTTGTGAGCAGCCTTCTTCCCAAAGCAGAAGAATGACTAGAGGGTAACTTAGTTTTGTTTGCTGCAGTCCTTTGGCACTCTGCTTCTTGTCATGGTGTCCAAGTGCTGACTGGGGGCCATGATGCCAGCTGTTGTAGATGGAGCTCCATCTGCCTTCATGTCAGCAAACTGATTCTTGTTGGTGTCGTTGTTGTAGATGCAATCAGCTTGATCTGCATCTCAGGAGGCTTCATCATTTATTAGCTGTAAAACACTTTCTACTCATTCTGCTTTCCCTTTTGTGCAAAGATGCTGGAAAAGCCGTCAAGTTTTCCGCTGGCACCATGAGTCACATTTGCACTTTGTGCATGGGTGTGTGGTTGTGTGTGTGGTTGTGTGGTTGTGTGTGTGTGTGTGTGTGTGTGTGTGTGTGTGTGTGTGTGTGTGTTCAAACCTAAAGTATGTGACAAACAATAAAATGTAAGGAAAGAATTAAGAAAGCAACAACTGAATGGGGAGAGAATGTAATCCCTATTGATACTTTAACGCAGGGGTCACCAACGCGGTGCCCACGGGCACCAGGTAGCCCGTAAGGACCAGATGAGTCGCCCGCTGGCCTGTTCTAAAAATAACTCAAATAGCAGCACTTACCAGTGAGCTGCCTCTATTTTTTAAATTTAATTTATGTACTAGCAAACTGGTCTCGCTTTGCTCGACATTTTTAATTCTAAGAGAGACAAAACTCAAAATAGAATTTGAAAATCCAAGAAAATATTTGAAAGACTTGGTCTTCACTTGTTTAAATACATTCATTTATTTTTTTACTTTGCTTCTTATAACTTTCAGAAAGACAATTTTAGAGAAAAAATACAACCTTAAAAATGATTATAGGATTTTTAATCACAGATACCTTTTTACCTTTTAAATTCCTTCCTCTTCTTTCCTGACAATTTATATCAATGTTCAAGTATTTTCTTTTTGTATTGTAAAGAATAATAAATACATTTTAATTTAATTGTTCATTTTAGCTTCTGTTTTTTTGACAAAGAATATTTGTGAGATATTTCTTCCAACTTATAATTAAAATTCCAAAAAATTATTCTGGCAAATCTAGAAAATCTGTAGAATCAAATTTAAATCTTATTTGAAAGTCTTTTGAATTTCTTTAAAAAAAAAAAATGTTCTGGAAAATCTAGGAGAAATAATGATTTGTCTTTGTTAAAAATATATATTGGTCCAATTTGTTATATATTATAACAAAGTGCAGATTGGATTTTAACCTATTTAAAACATGTCATCAAAATTCAAAAATTAATCTTAATCAGGAAAAATGACTAATGATGTTCCATAAATTCTCTTTTTAAATTTTTTCCAAAAGATTCGAATTAGCTTGTTTTTCTCTTAATTTTTTCTGTTGAATTTTAAAGAGTCGAAATTGAAGATAAACGTATGTTTCAAAATCTAATTTAAATTTTTTTCGTGTTTTCTCCTCTTTTAAACCGTTCAATTAAGTGTTTTTTTCATCATTTATTTTCTTCCAAAAACCTTCCGTAAAAGGAAAAAAAATGTTCGACGGAATGACGGACAGAATTACCCATTTTTTTTATATGTATAGATTTATTTAAGGTAAATTGAACAAATTGGCTATTTCTGGCAATTTATTTAAGTGTGTATCAAACTGGTAGCCCTTCGCATTAATCAGTACCCAATAAGTAGCTCTTGGTTTCAAAAAGGTTGGTGACCCCTGCTTTAATGCATCAAGCGGACGCGTTATGTCCAATTATGGCCGCAGTATATGAATTTCTGCAAATTAAGAATCCTTAATTATAAATCAAATATTTTCAAAATTACAACATAAATATTGTTTATTATCTTCTAAATACATGTTTTAACTTCATGAGAGCCCCCTAGAGAAGTGCTAACGCCCTTTAGTCACCTTTGCAGTCTTTTCATTCAATGTAGCAATATTGCCTGAGGCTGAGTCAATCAGTGGCCACAGTACTGAACAGCGCGTGCTGATTGGTTTGGTCTCCTTTTGTAGCCAATACTATTGTATTACTGATATTTTAAATACATTTAGCCATTTTATGCTTAAAAACGCTTGATTTAGAACCAAACAATTGGAGAATATGCTTTAGAAGATGTAAAACAAAATATCTCCCCAAAATGTGGCAAAGCCGTAATATTTGAAGTGCGGTCTGACGAGAAAAGACCGTAGCTTTTCTTTATTCCCATATTCTTACACACATGTTTTGTACAATGTTATTCATGTATGGTAATGGTAAGATTTTGCCCACAATATTTTTGACTAAACTGATTGTTTCTTGTCCGAAATAGAGACTACAGACTTTATTCTTGCTATTTTCGCTTTGTCCTTCTAAAATGACTTCTTAATTCTCATAAATCAAATAATTTAGGATTTCAAATACATGTAGTTATAACTCCAGTTTCACAATATTTGACCCTTTCCCTTACAAAATCACTGTTTTATATGCTTATTTACAGTACTTATTTGCATAATAATTTGATATTTATACCACATAATTGCATCTATATCTAAATTTTACTTTTTATCCTTTATTCTCAATGTTATAGAGATGTTGTGTAATTACATTCCCTATTTATACCTCACATCAATAATGTTTTTTTTCAGGTAATTATAACTTCAGTCCCACAATATTTTGCCTTTTCTTTTACAATATGTCATTGTTTTTAAACGATTCCTTATTTGCATAACATAATTGCGACAATGCTGTGATGAGGTGGCGACTTGTCCAGGGCGTACCCCGCCTTCCGCCCGAATGCAGCTGAGATAGGCTCCAGCGACCCCTTGAGGGACGATTGGGAAAAAATGGCTCCAACACCCCCCATGATCCCAAAAGGGACAAGCGGTAGAAAATGGATGCATGGATAATTGCGACATTATCTGGGCAAAATGTGACTTTTTAAAAGAAAAAAATGTTAATGGTCTTAAAAGTGATTTTGTTTTGTTGTGTTAACTTTTTTTTTCTCTTTAAGTTACATTACAAGTTACACGATGTCGATTTTCATCTTCATTTATGACATCTTTATTTTTGCTATTTTATATTAATCCATTATTTTTTTTAAATCACCAAGCTACACCAGTTTAGTCTCATAATATTTTATCTTTTTCTAAAAAAAATAGTTTTTTTGTATGGTCACTTACTTTCATAATATTATGATATTTTTAATACTTAATTATGACTTTATTTCAGCAAAATTTTACTTTTTTGTCCTCTGTTTTTACGATCCTGGAGTGATTTTGTTTGATTACATTAAATGTGTATGTAACTTTTTGCCTATCAAATTTTGACTGAAGTCATTCAGTTTTTACTTTTTCTTCCAAAAAAAAGTCCACCTTTATTTTTGTTTTTTTAAAATTATGACTGATAATCTCACAACTTTATAAAGCCCTATTACATCATGTAATATTTAGGTTTTCCTTATGTACATAATTTTATTCTTCCAAATTTGTGTTTACAATGTTGCTGCATCAATAAGTTGTTTCTGCTGCTGCTGTGGTGCCTATTGTAGCAGATGGCGGGCGAGCAGTACATCAGAACCACCACAGAGGGCAGCAGCGTGCTAAGGCCTGTGACTGAGCACGTCTACAAGATCGGCATCTATGGCTGGAGGAAGCGCTGCCTTTACCTCTTTGTGCTGCTGCTGCTCATCATCCTGGTCATCAACCTGGCTCTCACCATCTGGATCTTCAGGGTCATGTGGTTCAACTCGGTACGTACCATCTGTTCTTAGCCCCAAATTATCCGTTCTGTAGCCAAATACTGACTTTTATATGATAAATGTTTCTTGTTTGGCAAAAAAAGGCCAGAGATTCTACAAAAAAAGTTTATTTATTGCATTACATTGTGTTTTTTTCAGTTGATTTCTTTATAAATCCAATACAATATATTTTTTGCCACACACATTATAGTAGGGCAATTCAATTGGCGGCCTGGGGGCCGAATTTGGTCCGGGAATGACACCGTACTGGCCCCCAAGTTCAGGTCAAATTTTAGGACACAAACATTTTTGCAGCAAATTACTCAAAAAAATAAGAGGTCCCCTTGTATAGAGGGACTTGGAGCACTGTAAAAACATTGACAGGTCTGTGCATTGACAGTTGAACCTCCTAAAGGCCAGCAGACACTTGTATTTTGCATAACAGGGCTATTATCTTAAGAAATGTATATCTGATAAAATAAAGAGACCAAAAACAAATGTCTACTGCAGAGGATGTCCGTTGTCAAAATAAGAACAACAACAAAGGGAAAAGGGGCACTTCAGTTGAATATCCCTGGTTTGACTTTTAAAGGGGAACATTATCACCAGACCTATGTAAGCGTCAATATATACCTTGATGTTGCAGAAAAAAGACCATATGTTTTTTAACCGATTTCCGAACTCTAAAAGGGTGGATTTGGCGATTTAAACGCCTTTCAATTGTTCGCTGTCAGAGCAATGACTTTCACCTGTGACGTCACAACGGGAAGCAATCCGACATTTTCTCAAACACATTACACACACTAAGTCAAATCAGCTCTGTTATTTTCTGTTTTTTCGACTGTTTTCCGTACCTTGGAGACATTATGCCTCGTCGGTGTGTTGTCGGAGGGTGTAACAACACGAACAGAGACAGATTCAAGTTGACTTACGTGGAGTGTGCTAATCCGACATATCACGGCATGCTAATCGATGCTAACATGCTATTTAGGCTAGCTGTATGTACATATTGCATCATTATGCCTCATTTGTAGCTATATTTGCATCCAGCCTTTCCCTCCACCCACATTTAATGCCAAACAAACACATACCAATCAACGGATTCAAGTTGCACCAGTGTCAAAAGATGCGAAAGTCCCTCGTTTGTTCTCCACACTTTACCGACGATAGCGATGCTACGACAGAGATGTGTGGATATCCTGCGACACTCAAAGCAGATGCATTTCCAACGATAAAGTCAACGAAATCACAAAGATGAGTTTTGTTGATGTTATTGACTTATCTGCTAATCGACATATTTGCTCACGGCATGACTGCAAGCTAATCGATGCTAACATGCTATTTAGGCTAGCTGTATGTACATATTGCATCATTATGCCTCATTTGGAGCTTTATTTGCATCCAGCCTTTCCCTCCACCCACATTTAATGCCAAACAAACACTTACTAATCGATGGATTCAAGTTGCCTCAGTGGTCAAAAGATGCAATCGTTGGTTAGAAGGCGATCGCCGAATTCGTCCTCGTTGCCGCTGTCTGTCGTGATATGGGTCAATAGCTTCAGTTTCTTCAATTTTGTTTTTGCTATCTGCCTCCACACTCCAACCATCCGTTTCAATAGATGCGTAATCTGTTGAATCGCTTGTCACAGGACAATAGACGGGTGGCTTTAACGACGATTAAAATCAGGCACTTTGAAGCAGTTTTTCGGGATATTGCGTGATGGATAAAATTTTGAGAAAAACTTCGAAAAATAAAATAAGCCACTGGGAACTGATTTTTTATTGGTTTTAACCCTTCAGAAATTGTGATAATGTTCCCCTTTAACTGTCATAGAGACGATTTTTGACTGCTTTTTTTTACAGATGGTCCTTAAAAAAACAGAGTACTCCTATAAATGTGACAAAATAAACCGACCAAAATCAAATGTTGACTGTAGAGGATCCCTGCCATAAAAAAGGACAGGAAGAAACGTCAGAAAGTTCACTTCAGGCTTTCGAATTGGGCGCTGCCCCACTTGGCCCCAATGCAAGCTGTTGTGTATTTAAGTGTCGCATTCAAGTACCTGCCTAACTACATGCACTGTGTGACCTCAGGAAGGGCTGGGCCTTCTGCAGGTCCACTCTGACGGCGTCAAGCTGGAGGACGGCGAGTCTGAGTTCCTGCTGCCTCTCTACGCTCAGGAGATCCACTCAAGAGAAGTATGAGAACATTCTCCTCTTTCTCTCCCTGCTCGTAAACCCGTCATTTCTTAACCAAATCCTCCCCGACTAATTGTTGAAATCTGTGCGTCCTCGTCGAGATGTCCAACCGTCTTCAGCACTGCTGCGGTGGCGTCTCAGAGGCGGTCGAGCTTTAACCGTTTTCACGCCGCACACGTGCTCCTGCAGCGAGCTTCCCTTTAACCTCAGGGATGTTTGTGGTGGGAAAAGTCGCGTTATTCGACTGCCTGCTGGCAGCAGATGGGAACACTTTACTGCCTTTTCTTTCCCAAACTCAAAATGAGGAATGGTTTACAAATAGTCTGAGATTTATCTTCAACACGTAAAACCGTTTTATTTGGATCAGGCCTACTTTACACCTCGACATGGACCAAAAATAGTATCTTATTCTTTAATTTTCATCAAGTTTTGACAGATTTAATGACTTAGATCGTCACACTATTCAACAGGTAGCCTGGGAATGACATAACTTCTTAACTCGGGCGAGTTCAGGTCAAAACTTGGGAGATAAACATTGTTGCAGTGAATATCTAGTGCTCCTGTTGTATAGAGCAGTGGATCTCAAATTTACACTAAGTACCAACTTAGAAAACACTTGGCTTTGCTAGTGCCACCAGAATGATCGAAACTAAAATACAGTAGAATAGTAGGCCTAAGTATTCATTAAAAACAAGGCAGAGGTCTCGTTTGAAAAGTATATTTAATAATATGGCGACTGTAACATTACACACAGTTTGAACAGTAAAGCTGTGTTTGAATATTTAAGTGATTCATTGGCATCGCACTGGATGGAGCCTACGTACCACAGTTTGACAATCATTGGTATAGAGCAGGGGTCACCAGCGCGGTGCCCGTAAGGACCAGATGAGTTGCCCGCTGGTCTGTTCAAAAAATAGCTCAAATAGCAGCACTTACCAGTGAGTTGCCTCTATTTTTTTAATTTTATTTATTAACTAGCAAGCTGGTCTCGCTTTGCTTGACATTTTTAATTCTAAGAGAGACAAAACTCAAATAGAATTTGAAAATCCCAAGAAAATATTTTAAAGACTTGGTCTTCACTTGTTTAAATAAAATAATTTATTTTTTTTATTTTGCTTCTTATAACTTTCAGAAAGACAATTTCTGAGAAAAAATACAACCTTAAAAATGATTTTAGGATTTTTTTAAAACATATACCTTTTTACCTTTTAAATTCCTTCCTCTACGTTCCTGACAATTTAAATCAATGTTCAAGTAAATTTATTTTTTTCATTTGTAAAGAATAATAAATACATTTTAATTTAATTTTTCATTTTGGCTTCTGTTTTTTCGACGAAGTATATTTGTGAAATATTTCTTCAAACTTATTATGATTCAAATTCCAAGAAATTATTCTGGCGAATCCAGAAAATCTGTAGAATCAAATTTAAATCTTATTTCAAAGTCTTTTGAATTTCTTTAAAAAAATTTGTTCTGGAAAATCTAGAAGAAATTATGATTTGTCTTTGTTAAAAATATAGCTTGGTCCAATTTGTTATATATTCTAACAAAGTGCAGATTTGATTTTAACCTATTTAAAAAATGTCATCCAAATTCTAAAATTAATCTTAATCAGGAAAAATGACAAATGATGTTCCATAAATTCTCTATTTTAATTTTTTCAAAAAGTTTTGAATTAACTAGTTTTTCTCCATTTTTTACGGTTGAATTTTATATTTTAAAGAGTCGAAATTGAAGATAAACTATGTTTCAAAATTAAATTTTTATTGTTTTTGTGTTTTCTCCTCTTTTAAACCGTTCAATTGAGTGTTTTTTTCATCATTTATTCTCTACAAAAAACCTTGCGGAAAAGGAAAAAAAATGTACAATGGAATAACAGACAGTAATATCAATTTATATATATATATATATATAGGTTTATTTATTAAAGGTAAATTGAGAAAATTGGCTATTTCTGGCCATTTATTTAAGTGTGTATCAAACTGGTAGCCCTTCGCATTAATCAGTACCCAAGAAGTAGCTCTTGGTTTCAAAAAGGTTGCCGACCCCTGGTATAGAGGAACTCGGACCACTGTAAACACATTGGCAGATCCTTGCATTGACATTTTAACCTTGCGGCAAGCATAGAACACTGGGGTCCAAACCTGTAAGGCATTCCTCAAGGCACCATTTTAAGTCCTCTCATTTTTGGAAGTCAACTATTTTTTTTTCGGAAGGAGATTTATGTAACCAAACCAGTAATAAGATTAAAGTTACTTATTCAAGTCACTGTGTCTTATTATCCCCCTGATTTTTTTCCTCAGTAAAAAAATATATAAAATTGCTTTGCTATGTCTCGAGGAGTGCACGCGACAAGTCATGTTTTCCATACAATGACGTGTAATACATACTCTGAGCACGTAAGCAGGCCTGTAGATAGGTATATTCTTGCTTGAAATGCAGCCATTACTTTAAACATAGTAAAACAATAAAACCAAGTGTTACACTGGTTTTGTACCCTAAGGTCCCATTTTAGGTCCTGTCTTTTCCATGATTTTGGGTTATTTTAACTGGTGGCCCGTGAGTTCAGTTGAAAAAACTGGATAGAGACTCACATTTTGTTAGCAGATTCTTAAAAACACTAGTGTGCTGTCATAGAGAAGATATTTTACTAGTTTGTTTGCATAATGTCCCTGAAAACAACAGAACGCTCCTGTAACTCTGACTAAATAAATAGACCAAAAGCAAATGTCCACTCAAGAGGACACTGGTAGTCCGGAATATATCAAATAAGACTCCGGTCCTTCGCTCTCTGGAAATGTGGCCCCCAAAACAATTTATTCAACAATGTAGTTGAATAGTTAAATTCTTGTTCAACAAACCCTAACCCTAACCCTAACTCTGCTGGTCACAGCCAAGATGTGCACACATTTTTTTATTAGAACTATACACAAAATATAAATATTTATTATTATTAATAATTAATTAATGATAGTAATAGATTTCTCTCCACCTATCACCAGAGTGACTCACAAATAAGCCTCACTACAGTACAATTATTGTGTACTGTTGCTTTAAAGGCCTACTGAAATGAGATTTTCTTATTTAAACGGGAATAGTAGGTCCATTCTATGTGTCATTCTTGATCATTTCGCGATATTGCCATATTTTTGCTGAAAGGATTTAGTTCGCAACTTTTGGTTGCTAATAGAAAAGCCTTGCCTTTACCGGAAGTAGCAGACAATGTGCGCGTGTCGTCACGGGTTGTAGGGCTCCTCACATTGTTTATAATCATAGCCACCAGCAGCAAGAGCTATTTGGACCCAGAAAGCGACGATTTCCCCATTAATTTGAGCGAGGATGAAAGATTTGTGGATGAAGAAAGTCAGAGTGAAGCCCCCCCCCAAAAAAAGGCGACAACTCCGGGAGTGTTTCAGTGTTAATAGTGTTTTAGTGAGATTCTAAAGTCATGCCTGAAAGTCGGATGACTGCAGTGAACGCCAGTGTCTCTGAGAGAAGCTGAGGAGCCAAGATCACAGCTGCCTTTTTGAGCTGCAGGGGGAGGTCGCATAATCCACTGAAGTCTCCGGCAAGAGCCGACTTAATATCACAATTTTCCCATCCAAAAACTTGCTGGTTGACGTAGAGAAACATGTTCGCTTGACCGCTCTGTGTTAAAGCTTCACAACAAACAAAGAAACACCGGCTGTGTTTCGGTTGCTAACGGCAGCTGCAATCCACCGCTTTCCACTAACAGCATTCTTATTTGACGTCTCCATTATTAATTGAACAAATTGCAAAAGATTCAGCAACACAGATGTCCAAAATACTGTGTAATTATGCGATGAAAAGAGACGACTCTTAGCCATGAGTGGTGCTGGGCTAAAATGTCCGCTCCAACCAATAACGTCACAAGCACGCATCAACATTCCGCGACATTTTCAACTGGATACCTTGCGGGAAATTTAAAATTGTAATTTAGTAAACTAAAAAGGCCTTATTGGCATGTGTTGCAATGTTAATATTTCATCATTGATATATAAACTATCAGACTGCGTTTCAGTAGGCCTTTAAGACATGGCTTCTAAAACTGCGGTGGTACTTGGTGAAAAAAGTTGCTTTAAGATATTTTTGTTTATAGAAACATCCTATCAGGCAAACCTTTTGAAATATTATTTTCTCTCAGGAATTACCACTTCTTGTACACTCGGAAACGGAAAATGTTTTCCTCAACGCCCGAGACGAAAACGGCAACGTGACAGGGAGGATGTCTGTTGGTGAGACACACCCGTCATGACATATTGTGTTCTTGAATGCGCTACAGTAATGTTGAATTAGTAAAAAAAAAAAAAACATTTCCACCAGATGGCGATGATTTTAACATTGGACTTGTCTGAAATATCCTTGCAGGTCCAAGACAGGCTGAGGGACACACTACCAACGTGGTCCTCAGCGCCCACAATGACAACATGCTGTTCAGTGCAGATGGCAAACAGACTGTGATTGGACCCGACAAACTGCGCATCACAGGTAAAATTACATTTGAAAAAAATGCAAATAGCAGCAGAGAATAAAGTCAAATCAAATAAAAATGTGGCTCAAAATACAAATACATTTAGATTAGAAGTTTATTTAAGAAATGAAGAATACAATTAATAAAATATGCCTTTTCAAAATATGAAAATAAAGTAAATTAAAAGGTTGTTATACAAAAACTTTAAATGAAATAAAATGTAATACTTGTAAAATAGAACTAAACAGAAATGAAACGGGTGTTTTAAAAGTTGGATGGAAGTAAATTGGGTTAAAAAAAAATACTATAAAAAGTATGCTTGTACTGAAGTTGATGACACAGCAGTCATCGAATAATTCTCCGCCAACACTATTGGGTCATTTTTATTGGTGGTAGCAAAAATAAAGTGGAGCTAAAAATCATACATCAGAAACATTTAATGCTAACACATACTGACCTACAGTATTATATTTATTTAATAAACAAAGGGGCTGATTAAACCTTGTTTTTACACCATGATGTCCCCACGCGGCATCAAAAACATCATTGTGTGTATTCATGCAGCTGTAGGTCAACCACCTCACACATGGATGATTGATGATTGGGGGCGTGTCAGCCGCTGGCTTCATTACGCTCGGGTTGACTTTAACACAAACACACACACACACACACTCAAGAGTGGAGTGAGCAGTCCAAATGAATGTAGGAAGCACATTTGGATCCACATTGTGATTCTTTAATGTCTCCTCCGCTGTCTCACCTCGTTTGTCTTCTTCTCACATCTGCTGATTTGGTGGAGTCCAAGTGAGTGGAGGTCGCATTGCTGCAGGCCCGTCTAGTCAGTTCCCTTTGTGTAATAATAATGCTATTAATAATAATACTGCTAGCAGCATATGCAGTCTACATGTTTGTAGCTGTGTGTAATTAAAATTTGTCAACCAAATACCTTTAAAAAAACAAAAAACAAATCTGTAGCTTGCATCTGGCCAGTCTGCATCTTTTTAACCCCTTAGGGCCATCATAGTTCTCGCTCATACTAGCCAATGCGCAAGTCTGAGTCTGAGTTGTTGTCTATTTACACACTCACATACAAAAATATATACACAGCACCTGTTGCTAGGCAGATTACGTAAGTTTGACCTAACCAAACATTTGTCATCATCTTGGCCCCGCCCAATTCTGAACAGGACTGACCACTCTGAATATGAAATATATAGCGGCTGATACACTGAAGACTAGCATGGACTAAATTACATGCAGGCTTGATAGCACAGGCAAAGCTGATGCACTAAACGTGGGCCCATAGTCTTGCAGCTCTTCAGTGAGCAGAATAAGGAGTGCAATTAATTTAGCATAGAATATACATATGCAGAATATGTATATTCTGCATATGTATGGTGATAATCAGAAGGAAAAGATGCAAATATAATTATTTAGCACACGCAGTGTGATCTATCAAGACTAAAACTCAACTGCGAACACTGCCGTCTTTGTTTTTAGCACGTCTGAAATGTACGTGCAAACTGACATACACACAGGAGGTGATTGTGCTGCTGCTCCATCCTACGTGTGCTTGTCAACATAAATGGACCGTCAAAAATGTAAATATCAGACATATTTGATCACCAATACCCTTTTATAATTAATTGTATAACTGCTGGATGATTTAAGAGGCTGATCAAAGCAAATTCAGTTGATGAGTTTTGTTCTCTGCTGGTGTTTAATGATGTTCGTTTTTCATAGAGAAGATATACATATAGAAGATATATATATATATATTTCCTATGTGGAAAAAAAATGATTGTGATACGCATTTTCTTGCAACTTAGTGCTAGCTTCTACAATGAGCTAAATCTTAAGGCTAAAAAAAGTGGTTTCCATTTTCGATGAACAGCAGGATTGCTTCTAAAATGCCCATAAAAAGTGATGCTGCATGTTAGAAACATATCAAAACAACCAAAGGTAGGATCACAATAACATGAATAACTAGTGTCTCCCTGCGAATGCCGCGTAGTACACGCAACATCTAATTTAAATAAGGTGACTTGCACCACTTTTCAATTCAAAACGCAGTCTTGATAGATCACACTCGACACGCCCACTAATTGTACCAAAATTTTATTGTACACACTATGTAGCTGTTGGTGTTTGGATCTTGGTAGGTCTGGCCCTTAATATATGTCAGGAACAACATTGCCATCTGGTGGGTGCTCTGAAAACTGAAATGGTGTTTATCTTCATGTTTAGGTCCTGAAGGAGCTTTGTTCCAACATTCAGTGGAAGTTCCTCTTCTCAAGTCTGAGTTCTTGAAAGACCTGAGGTGAGCTTGTCAGCCATGCTGTCTTCATTGTTTTGCAGAATGAGAAGATGATAATGTTTGTCTTTCTTCCTGGTCAGGTTGGAGTCTCCCACTCGCACGCTCAGTATGGACGCTCCAAAAGGAGTTCATCTGAAAGCCTTGGCGGGAAACATCGAAGCTGCATCCAACATGGACGTTGTCTTGCAGTCCACTGTAGGACTGGTAAGAACACAACTGTTCAACGTGAGAAAAAATATAAATTATTATATATATATATATATATATATATATATATACACATACTGTATATATATATATACATACTGTGTATATATATATATATATATATATAAATTATCCTCTGCATTTGACCCATCCCCTTGATCACCCCCTGGGAAGTGAGGGGGAGCAGTGGGCATGTGTATGTATGTGTGTATATATATATATATGTATGTGTATATGTATATATTTTTGTGTATATACATGCATATATGTATATGTACATATATGTATATAGATATATGTGTTGGGACATACGTATATTTATGTATATATATATGTGTATATATGAATGTACTGTATATATATATATATATATAAGTATATATCTGTATATATATAAATACATGTGTAAATATACACATATAAACATTTATATATACACACACATGCATATATATATACATAAAAATGTATGTATATACATACATGTGTATATATACACATATTTACGTATATGTATGTATATATACATGAATATACATTATGTATATACACATATATATGTGTATATATACATATGTATATATCTTTGTATGTATATATATGCATATATATACATGTGTGTGTATATATATAAATATGTGTATATACATACACGTATATATAGATACATATAAAAACATATACATACATATATGTATATATATACACACACATGTATTTATATACATAAATGTATGTGTATACATACACAAATATTTATACATATAAACATGAATATTTTTATAAATATATGTATATGTATGTACACACACAGACGTATGTATATATGTATATATACGTATACATATGTATATATAGAAAATATACGTGTATATATAAATATATATACATTATGTATTTATAAACATATATATACACACAAACGTGTGCATATATGTATATATATACATATGTACATATACATATATATATATATATATGTATGTATCTTTATATATGTATATATAAATATATATATACATATGTATTTATAAACAAATATATACATATGTATATATACACATATTTACATATATATAAATGTATCAATATGTCTATATATACACACACACATATATATACACAAATATATATAAATATTTTATATATATATACATATATATTCACATATTTATATATATATACATAATTCTATTTATAGCTACATATATCTAAATATATAGATACATATTTCTATACATGGATACATAAATCTATACAAATAGATATATATGTATATGCATACATATACCTATACATAAAAATTTCTATGTATTAAAATATACATGTGTATATATTTGTATATACACATCAGTATATACATACATATATGCATATGTATATTTATACATACATATATGTATATATACAAATATTTACATATATATATACACACAGACACATATGCATACATACATATATATGTATCTATATATATATAAATATATATATATATACATCTATGTATGTATATATATGCATATATATGTATGTATATACTATGTGTATATATAAAAATATATATGTATGTACTGTGTGTATATATATATACAAAAATATAAACATGTATATATAGAAATATAAATAAATATATGTTGATCTATGTGTATATATGTATACATTTGTAAATATATGTGTATATATGTATGTTTATATATGTATATACATGTATATATATTTATGTATATACATATGTTAATATATTAGTATATATGTATACACTTAGTATATACATACATGTATATATAGAGATATATACATATATGTATAAATATTTATGAATATACTTATTTATATATGTTTATACGTACATATATATGTATTTATATATATTTATCTATACATGTGTGTATAGATGTATATATATGTAAATATATGTATATACACATGTATGTATATACACACATACATTTACATATATATTTCTACATATATAGATATGTTTATATATTTGTATATATGTATACACATAGTATATACATAAATACATATGCATATATATGTGTAATATATACATGTATGTATATATGTACATGTGTTTATATATGTATTTATATGTTTATATATTTGTATATGTATTCACATATTAGTATATACATATATATTTATACATACATAGATATATACATATATGTATATATATTTATGTATATATAAGTGTGTATATATGTGTATGTATATATATGTATTTATATATATGTGTGTGTATGTATAGATAAATATTTGTGTGTGTATATATATATTTAAATGTGTGTGCATATATATATATATGTATTTATATATATATATATGTATGTATATAGATGTGTATGTAGGAATGTGTAAATATATATATATGTGTATGTATATATAAACACTAATATATACATACATAAATATATAAATGTATGAATGTATATGTATGTATATGATATATATGTATATACATATGTATACATATACATACATAAATACATATACATACACATATGTATATCTATACATACATACATATATATCTGTATGTATATATACATATGTATGTATGTGTATATATACATTTGTGTGTGTATATATATATACATATATATACATATATATTCATACATATGTACATACATGTACATATTTACACATATATACATACATATCTATACACACTTATATACGTGTGTGTATACATACATATATATATATACATATAAATACATAAAAACATATATGCACATATATATATATATGTACATAACAATATATACATACAGATATATACATACATACATATATATACACACACATGTATACATATATACACATACACATGTATACATATATATACACATATATAAATATATATTCATATATATATTAATACATATATATGTGTATATATACGTGTATATATACGTGTATATATATGTTTATATGCATGCATACATATATACACATAAGTATACATATATAAATACATATATATGATATATGCACATATACATACATATATATGTATATGTATGTACATATAAACATACACATATGTACACTTATACATACATATATATATAAATATACACATACATATATGCATATATACACACACATATATATATTCACATTTATATATCTATACATATATACATACATATATATTCATACATACTTATATGTACATACATTTACATCTATATATACACATACATATGCATATATATATACACATATATATTTCTATATATTAACCTATAAACATGTATTATTTGTATATACACATTAGTATATACATACATATATATGCATATAAATTTATACATACATATGTATTCATATGTATATATAAATATATTTATATGCATATAAATGTATACATACATATATGTATTCATATGTATATATACATATATACATACACACACATATATACTTAATACAAATATTTACATACATATACATATATGTGTACATATATACGTATATATCTATGTATGTATAAATATATATATGCATATATATGTTTGTATATATTAATATGTGGATATATACAAATAAATAAACATGTATGTATAGAAATATATATCTATATAAATATATGTAAATATATATGTGTGTATATATATGTAAATATGTGTTTATGTATGTGTATACAAGTATATATACATATATGTGTATATGTATAAATGTATGATTATATATGTAAGTATATACATGTAAATATATGTATGTATATATTTATGTATATATGTATACATATATAAACATACATATACACATTTACGTATCAATTTACATTTATTTATATATATATATTTCTATATATACATATGTTTATATATTTGTATTATCTATACACATATTAGTATGAACATACATATATATGCATATATATTTATACATACATATATGTATATATATTTATGTATATATATACACATGTGAATATGTACACATATATGTATATATATATAGATATATATGTTTATATATATTTGTATATATGTATTCATATAGTATATACATACATATGCATATAAATATTTAGACATACATAGATATATACATATACATGTATATATGTATATATATATATATATGTGTGTGTATGTATATATATATATTTTAGTGTGTATATATATATCTATTTAAATGTGTGTGCATATATATATTTATATATGTGTGTATATATATGTATACATGCCTATGTATGTATGTATGTATATGTGTGTGTTTATATATATGTATGAATATATGTGTATGTATATATATGTATACATACTGCATATGTACATATGTGTATGTATATATATGTGTATGTATATATATATATATATGTATGTATATAGATGTGTATGTATATATGTGTATGTTTGTACATATGTATATAGATGTTTGTATATATATACATATATATAAATACATATATATACACACATACATATATGAATGTATATGATATATATGTACATACATACATATTTATACATACACATATATACATATACTTACATAAATGTTTATACATATAAAAATACATATACATATATGTATACACACATATATACATATCTACATATATACATACATGCATACACACATACATACAAAAGTATATACATACATATATGTACATATACATATATATATACATTAACACTTATACATATATACATATTTATACATATATATGTACACACATATATCCATACATATACATAGATACATACATACATATATTTGTGTATGTACAAATATACATATATATAAACAAATATACAGTATATACATATATAGGTATGTATACATATATATATATATATATATATATATATATATATATATATATACGTATTTACATACACACATATATATACATACATATATAGACATATATACACATACATAGATATATATACATACATATATATATACATATATACACACACACATATATATATGCATATATATGTGCATACACATATATAATTATACATATATACACACATATATACAAATATATACATACAGATATATACATATGTATACGTACAAACATACACATATGTATATATATATATACACATGTACATATACGTACATACGTACATATATGCATACATACACGTACATACGTACATATATGCATACATACACATATATATATGTATACACATATGTATACATGTATATATTCATACACGTATATATATATTCACACACATGCATATATATATACATTAATACATATGCATACACAGATATACATATATCTGTGTATATACATATACACATATATAAGCACATATTATATATACATATATAGACATACACACACATATGTATACACATGTATATATACACACATTTATATACATAAATATACATATGCATATATATATATATACATATATATATACAAGCACATATATATACACATTATACATACATATATATACACACATATCTACATATAAATATGTACACATACATATATATACATACATATATAAAAAAATACATATATACAGACATATGTATATACATACATATATATATGTACATATACATATATATACACATTCATATATACATACATATACACACATATATGCATACATTTATATACATATTGTACATATACATACATATATTTGCATATATACATACACACATGTATACATATATGTACATAAATATAAATACAGATATATACATAAAAACATACACATACATATATATGTGTATATATATATATATATACACATACACATATATACATACATATTAATATACATACATATATATAAATATATATATACATACATAAATATATACACGCATACATATATATATACATACACATATATATACATCCACACATATGTATACATATATATACACACATATATAAATATATTTGTTGATATATATGTATATACATATCTATATATATAAATGTTCTTATATATACATATATAGATATGTATGTACATATCATTATATGTATATATAAACATATACATATGTATATACAAATATATGTATATATACACACACATATACATATATATATATATATATATATATATATATATATATATGTCTTGATTGGATTATCCAGGGAATAGTGCTCGATACCGTGGTAGAGCGCAATATGTAGGTGTGGGAAAAAATCACAAGACTACTTCATCTCTACAGATCTGTTTCATGAGGGGTTCCCTCAATCATCAGGAGATTTTAATGGAAGCATTCACATACAATGGTTTGTATAGAGCACAGAGTGGGTGGGTACAGGCAGGCGTAGGGTGTGGTGATTGGCTCATGTGTTACCTAGGAGGTGTTTCCGTCTGTGGCGGCATGTTGAAATGATTTCACTGCGCTTGTTGAGGGATGATAGCTCTGGATGATATAAAATAAACAGTTTCTCTTTTAAGCATAGGTTGCATCTTTTATTACCACTGTTGTAAGGTGTGCTGGATGCAAGAATTTGCCATGTTATTGAATATTCAACATTATTGTCTTTGAGGTTCCAAATATGTTTGCTGAGTTCTGTAGAATTCTGCTAAGTCTGGTTTCTAAAGGAGGCGTTGTGATTATTCCATCTTGTTTTGAACGCTCCTTCGGTTAATCCTACGTACGTGTCGGATGTGTTAATGTCCTTGCGTATTACCTTTGCTTGGTAAACGACTGATGTCTGTAAGCACCTTCCGTTAAGAGGGCAATCAGGTTTCTTGCGACAGTTACATTCATTATTGGTTTCAGAGTCGTTTAGTCTGGGGGTAGGCAGTCCTTTTGCAATTGCTTTGTTGTGGTTTGAAATGATTTGTTGCATGTTATTCATACAGCTGTAGCTCAATTTAATGTTGTTCTTGTTGAATATTTTTCTTAGGGTATTGCCTTTGGGGAAGTGTTTGTCGATCAGAGTGAGGAACTTGCGGCCGATGTTGGTTGAGACGTCTTTGCTGAATGGCGGATTGTACCAGATGATGTTGTTTCGTTTTCTGCTCTTTTTTGGTTGGTTTCCTGGAGTGGGTTCATAGGTGAGGGTGAAGTTGTATCTGCTTTCATCAAGTGCTTTCTGGTACGGGGGGGTTGCTTGGTCGAATTCAGCTTTGCTGGATGACAGCATCGATAGCCTTTTATTAATTCCGGTAGGTATTCTTTTCGTGGTGGTGGGTGGGTGGTTGCTGTCATGGTGCACGTATTGGAGTGTTGTGTTGGGTTTCGTGAATGGTTGGTAGCTGTTATTTCTCAGGTTGAAAGTGACGTCGAGGAAGTTGACGGTTTGCTTGTTGGCTTCAATCGTGATCCGTAGGCCTTTTTCTTTGAAGATTTGGCATATGCGCTTCTTGGTGTTCTCGCTGCTCCTTGGCGAGGCGCGGCACACTGCCAGTCCGTCATCACGGTAAATACCAAGGTTCAGGTTGAGGCTAGCAAGCTGGGAGAGGAGGAAACTCCCAACGAGTTTATTATATATCATCCAGAGCTATCATCCCTCAACAAGCGCAGTGAAATCATTTCAACATGCCGCCACAGACGGAAACACCTCCTAGGTAGCACATGAGCCAATCACCACACCCTACGCCTGCCTGTACCCACCCACTCTGTGCCCTATATAAACCATTGTATGTGAATGCTTCCATTAAAATCTCCTGATGATTGAGGGAACCCTCATGAAACAGATCTGTAGAGATGAAGTAGTCTTGTGATTTTTTCCCACACCTATATATATATATATATATATATATATATATATATATATATATATATATACATATACACACACACACACACACACACACACACACACACACACACACACACACACACACTGGTCATATTATTAGAACATCATGAAAAAGTTGATTTATTTCATTAATTCAATTTAGAAAGTCAAACTTGTAGAATGTATACATTCATTCCAAACAGACTGATACATTTCAAGTGTTTTTCGCCAAAAAGGAGATGATTATAGCTGACAACCAATGAAAACCCTAAATTCAACATCTCAGAAAATTAGAATATGATGAAAAGGTCAGAAAATGAAGACACCTGGTGCCACACTCTAATTAGCTAACTAACTCAAAACACCTGGAAAAGCCTTTAAATGGTCTCTCGCTTTGATTTTGTATGACACACAATCATGGGGAAGACTGCTGACTTGACAACTGTCCAAAAGATGACCATTGATACTTTAAGGAAGGAGGGCAAGACACAAATGGTCATTACCAAAGAGGTTGGATGTTCCCAGAGCTCTGTGTCCAAGCACATTAATAGAGAGGCGAAGGGAAGACAAAGATGTGGTAGAAAAAAAGTGTACAAGCAAGAGGGATAACCGCGCCCTGGAGAGGATTGTCAAACAAAACCGATTCAAAAATTTGGGGGAGATCCAGAAAGAGTGGACTGCAGCTGGTGTCAGTGCTTCAAGAACCACCACGCACTGACGTATGCATGATATGGGCTTCAGCTGTCGCATTCCTTGTGTAAAGCCACTCTTGAATAAGAGACAACGTCAAAAGCGTCTCGCCTGGGCTCAAGACAAAAAGGACTGGACTGCTGCTGAGTGGTACAAAGTTATGTTTTCAGAGGAAAGTAAATTTTGTATCTCCTTTGGAAATCAAGGTCCCAGAGTCTGGAGGAAAACAGGAGAGGCACAGAATCCATGTTGCCTGAAGTCCAGTGTCAAATTTCCACAATCGGTAATGGTTTGGGGTGCCATGTCATCTGCTGGTGTTGGTCCACTGTGTTTCCTGAGGTTTAGGGTCAATGCAGCAGTCTACCAGGAAGTTTTAGAACACTTTATGCTGCCTGCCGCGGACCAATTTTATGGAGGTGAAGATTTCATTTTCCAACATGACTTGGCACCTGCACACAGTGCCAAATCTACCCGTACCTGGTTTAAGGACCATGGTATCCCTGTTCTTGATTGGCCTGCAAACTCACCTGACCTTAACCCCAAAGAAAACCTATGGGGTATTGTGAAGCGGAAGATGCGAGATGCCAGACCCAACAATGCTGAAGAGCTGAAGGCCACTATTAAAGCAACCTGGGCTCTCATAACACCTGAGGAGTGCAACAGACTGGTGGACTCCATGCCACGCCGTATTGCTGCAGCAATTCAGGCAAAAGGAGCTGCAACCAAGTATTGATTGCCGTACATGCTGAAACTTTCCATGTTCATACTTTTCAGTTGGCCCACATTTCTAAAAAATATTTTTTGGTACTAGTCGTAACTAATATTCTAATTTTCTGAGATACTGAATTTGGGATTTTCAGTAATTGTCAGTCCTAATCATCAAAATTTAAAGAAATAAACATTTCAAATATATCACTATGTGTGTAATGATTTGATATAATATGTAAGTTTCACGTTCTGAATATAATTACTAAAATAAATCAACTTTTTCATGATATTCTAATTATATGAACAGCACCTGTACATATATTCACATACATATATACATATATAAATATATACATACATATAAATATATATATACATTCATATATACATAGATATATATATATATATACATACATATACACACATATATAAATATATGTACATATATATATATATATATATAAATATACATATATACATGTGTATATGTATATGTTTATATAAACACATTATATAAACATATATATATATACACACACACATTTATACATATATCTATATAAACACACATACATATTTATATACACATGCATATATATACATAAATATATGCATACATATATATATATATACGCATGGATACATATACATACACATATACATATATATATACATAATTATATACACATGCATATATATACATAAATATATGCATACATATAGATATATATATACACATAGATACATATATATACACACATATATACACATACATATATATACACATAAGTATACATATATATATATATTTAATATATACATACATATACATATTTATATATACATATATATCCATACATACATGTAAAATATACATATATTCATACATATATATGTACATACATATATATACATGCAGATATATACATATAAACATACATATGGATTTATATACATACATATATGCACACACACATATATATATACATACATATATATATACATACATATATATACAAATATGTATTCACACATATATACGAATATATTTATGCATATATATGTATATATACATACATATATATGTATATATAAACATATATATGTATATACATATATATTCATATATACATACACATATATATGCATATATATTCATATATATATATATACACAAATATACATACATATATATTTACATATATATAATACATATATACATAAATATATATAAACACATTATGTATACATATATAGGTATATATACACATTTATATACATATTTACACATATATATACACACACATATATATATATACATACATATATACAGTATATATACATACATATATTTACATTTATATGTACATATATCTATATACATATACATACATATGTACATATACATACATATATATATACACACATATATACATATATATTTATACATATATATATACATACATATGTATACACACATATGCAAATACAAAAATATGCATACATATATACATATATTTATATACATACATATATGTACACACATACATACACACATATATACATACACATACATATATGTATATATGTACATACATACATACACACATATATACATACACATATATATATGTATATATGTACATACATACATACACACATATATACATACACATATATATATATATATATATATATATATATATACAAACACACACATATATACATACACATATATATATATATATATATATATATATATATATACACACACACACACACACACATATATATATGTGTGTGACTCACTCGATGCACAGTTGTCTGTTTGGGAAATTATGGATAAGCACTCCATCTGTGTTGAAATACCTTGGCTTCATGTTCCACATTTTGCAGCATGGATTCACTTTCTCCTCACTCTCTCGGGTCCTGTCTGCTCCAACGTTTCACTCTTCCTTCGTGCTCGCATCTAGAAGTAGTAATTCAGATTTTAAAAAATAAGGTTGTGAATCCTCATTTGTCCAAAAATAGTCATATTTGTTGTTTGTTACAGAATCTGCCATGATTAAAAAACACTTGTTTGTTACAGAATCTGCCATGATTAAAAAACACTTGCGTTTGATTCCAAAAGTCGAACCACAAATTTGTTGCCGGAAGTCAGATGTGCGTTGCTATGAAAATGGAAATAAATGCGCCAAAGAAATAGTTCTGGCAATGATTGAAATGATCAAAATAGGGTAAAAAGTGTGTACATATTACATATTGTTATGAACGTGTTACTACATTATATATAGACTTGCAGTAAGTAAATACAATTTTGCTGGAGGGTTTTTAAGTTGATTTTAGAGGGCTTTGAAGACCACAATGGGGACTCCCATTAGCTGCATCTTCCCAGCGTTTTCCTTAGCTTTAAAATCCGAATAATTAAAAAAAGACAAATGTTCTTGTCTCAAAAATCCCCCCAAAAAAATGCAGTTCCCCTTTAAAAGTCCATACTTTTTTTGCATTCTAAAATGTAAAACATTTCTCGTTCTTGGTGGCTAACAATTCTTCCTGTTCTTAATGTTCTTCTTGTTGTCCAGTTGGTGTTGGACGCAGAGACGGTGCGCATGCCCAGCCTGCCACAAAGCCAAGGAGGCGTTTCAAGCAACGCTCAGGGTCTTTATGAAGTTTGCGTCTGTCCCAGCGGAAAACTCTTCCTTTCCAAGGCGGGCGTCACGTCCACTTGCAGCGACAACCAGGATTGCTAAGATTTGTTCGGTGGTCTTTTGTTTTGTTTTTGAACTTCGTATGCGTGATTGGACCTCCCACCAGCAGGGGGAGTGCTTCCTAGAGGACCTCCTTCCACACTGGTGATGTCATGGCTGGGCAATGAGGAGCTGCTTTAACAGCTTACATCCTATGCAATATAGTCTTGTGGTGCAATACATGAATATATACTGTAAGTAGTTGTGATTTATCATGTGTAGCATGTTTCACTTGGAAATGAGAATAATTGTTTATATAAATTGTGTAAAATCTCACGAGGCACACCTGCAAAATACAATTAGATCGAAAAGCACAATAATAAACATATTTACTGTATTGACCCAAGTATGTGATGACCCTTTTTTTTTAGACATTTCTTCTTCGGGGAAATAACTTGCATACTTTGTGTCACTACAGTATATATATATATATATATATATATATATATATATATATATACACACACACACACAGTATTAAACATTATTCTTTTTTCACCAAGGCACATTTTTACCATGAAATGGATCAGTTATGGTGCAGGTGTACCTCATGTTGTGGCCAGTGGGAAGCACACTTGAAATTATTGGGCTCTCACTTTGTGTTATTACGGTATTTTATTGATCTACTTTTAGGCTGCTGTGCGTCATACTGTAACTATTGATTATTTACTGGTTCAATAAAGTATGTGCTATTCTTCTACAGCGCACCTGTCGCCGTTAATTTTCACAAACGTAAAATACATTAGTACATTACTGATTAGAATTTATTCAATTTAATAAGACAACTTCATTAAAAAATTAGAGAAAAAAGGAGAAAGCAGATAAATATTGCTGTCAATGACAGTAGCTGTTAATACAGCAACTATGTACAGCCTTTACCTTTTAGCTGATACTGAGGTCGACTGTGTTGACTAGTGTGACACGTGCTGTGGAAATATGTTTGGATATGACAATCTGTTTATTTTAAGCTATCAAAATGGATGTGGACATGGTAGAGGATTATAAATACCTCGGTGTACACATGGACAACAAGCTGAATGGGTCGAAACACACTGAGGTCCTCTACAAGAAGGGACAGAGCCGCCTCTACTTCCTCAGGAAGCTAGGATCCTTCAACGTCTGTACAAAGATATTGAAGATGTTCTACGAGTCGGTGGTGGCGGGCGCCTTCTTGTACGCCGTGGCTTGCTGGGGCAGCGGGCTAAGAGTGAGGGACACAAACAGACTGGACAAGTTGGTAGAGAAGGCCAGTAACGTGGTGGGAGTGGAGCTGGACTCTGGCAGTGGTGTCAGAGAGGAGAAGTCTTGCAAAACTCATAGCCATTATGGACAACATCTCCCACCCACTACACTCGGACCTTGCGGAGAGAATGAGCACGTTCAGTGGAAGGCTCAGACTCCCTAAATGCAACACGGAACGACACAGGAGGTCCTTCATACCGACAGCCATCAGACTGTACAATGTATATGTTCCTTGACTGCACTTAAATGTAGAATATATGTAGAATATATTTGTACTATTCATATATTATATATATAATATATGTTATATATTATTTATTATTGTCTACTGTGAGCTGAATTTCCCCGGAGTATCAATAAAGTACTTTCTATTCTATTCTATTCAAAATGAAATCAAATGTAGGCTATAGAACATAATGTATGTTTAGGGTATGAAAGAATGGACTGTTGTTCTTGCCAAAATGTGGAAGGTTGAATGGGAGGTGTTGTCCTATATTGTAGTTGCCATGCTTTTATTTGTTGTTGCTGGGATGGATGGCGTATAGACTGTGGTGGAGATGAAGCTTTTGCCTGGGGGTTGAGACTGACTGGTGCTTTAACCTGGGGATTTAGAGTGACTGGTGGTTTTTTGGTGGTGTTCCACTTTAAGTAGAAGTTCATGCCATTAAATGCTGTATATGAGGGAGCATGGAGGCTGGGAGCTTTTAAAACTGCTAATTTTGCATCAGCAGCTGCCAATTTAGCATCCAGGTCCATCATTTTATTTTTCTTTCTGATTCTTTCCCTCTCCTCTTCCAATTTCATTTTGATCTGTGACTCCTCTTCAAATTTCCTTTTTATCTTTTCCTCATCCTCTTCCAATGCATATATTTCTTTAAGAGATGTAAAGCGGACAGTGAGGGCAGCCCATTCGGCCTCTGACTGTCTGCGAGCTGGGGAGGTACTAGATCTACTAGTGTGACTCATGTGATTTGTGACTTATAACATTAGAAATACTGTCATTTGGATTGATTTAGTTTTCCAGATCCTCAATATTTTCCAGGGTTGGTGTTTTTGTCCAGGTGTTAACATGCTCAATAAATTAATGTACATTGATTAATTTGGCTTCGTATCATATGTTGTGTTTGATTGGCTCCTCTGAAGGTAGAATTGGTAGGAGGAATTTGTGTGCACTTGCAGTTTCCTTAATGACATTGAGATATTTAGTGAAAGCAGATTGCACTTACATGTTGTCTTCTCCATTTTCCATCATCTTTACGGGCGGCATGGCGTAGTGGGTAGAGCGGCCGTGCCGGAAACCTGAGGGTTGCAGGTTCGCTTCCCACCTATTAACATCCAAATCGCTGCCGTTGTGTCCTTGGGCAGGACACTTTACCCTTGCCCCCGGTGCCGCTCACACTGGTGAATGAATGATGAATGAATGATTGGTGGTGGTCGGAGGGGCCGTAGGCGCAAACTGGCAGCCACGCTTCCGTCAGTCTACCCCAGGGCAGCTGTGGCTACGTATGTAGCTTACCACCACCAGGTGTGAATGAATGATGGGTTCCCACTTCTCTGTGAGCGCTTTGAGTATCTAACAATAGAAAAGCGCGATATAAATCTAATCCATTATCATTATTATTATTATCTCCATGATATGTTACTGCATGTTGCTTGCCTCGTTTAATTTGGATCTTCTCTCCTTCTGAAGTGTTTCAATTATTGCTCTGAACCATGGATGAATCCAGACCTATTAGCTGCCAAAAAAATACTCAGAATACCAAGAGTGCAAAACCGAAGTAGATAAACAACCCAATAATAACCCCAAATCACTCCTTTCAACACTCAAAAGAACTGCAATAAATTAAGAAATAAGGCAAATAACCAGACTAGGTCCTTAAAAAAAAATTACATTATACAACAAAATAGAGGAAAACACAAATAAGCCACATAAGCTCTGGAAAATCCTCAACAAGCAGCTTCCTGGCTGAAGCCAGAAACTTAAAACCAGACTCATCAACATCTACATGAAGGAGGGCGACTCCCTCATTACAGACAAACTGAAGGTAGCAAGCAGACTTAAGACCTTTTTCACCAGCATAGCCACAACTCTAGTTAACAAGCTGTGTCCCACCACTCCGGTCGCTTTGGTGTAAAACACATTAAAGCCTACTACAGAAAGCTAGGAGTATTCAACAACGATTTCAAATTAGAAATGGTCTCAGCTGACGAGGTGCTCAAAAAATTGAGCGTGCTCCACCTAAACAAGGCCACTGGCCTTGACGATATGTAAATGGTAAATGGGTTATACTTGTATAACGCTATTCTATCTTCAATGTACTCAAAGCGCTTTGACACTATTTCCACATTCACCCATTCACACACTCATGGCGGGAGCTGCCATGCAAGGCCCTAACCAGGACTCATCAGGAGCAAGGGTGAAGTGTCTTGCTCAAGGACACAACGGATGTGACTAAGTTGGTAAAAGGTGGGGATCGAACCAGGAACCCTCAGGTTGCTGGCACAGCCACTATTCCAACCTTGCCACGCCGTCCCCAATAGCCCCTCCTGATTCCTTAGGGACTCTGCCACCACCATTGCCCCAATCATCACACACATAATAAACCTCTCAATTAAACAAGGCCAAGTACCAAAAGATTTCAAAATAGTAATGCGGACGTTGTACCGATCCGTTGTGGTGAAGAAGGAGCTGAGCCGGAAGGCAAAGCTCTCAATTTACCGGTCGATCTACGTTCCCATCCTCACCTATGGTCATGAGCTTTGGGTCATGACCGAAAGGATAAGATCACGGGTACAAGCAGCCGAAATGAGTTTCCTCCGCCGTGTGGCGGGTCTCTCCCTTAGAGATAGGGTGAGAAGCTCTGCCATCCGGGAGGAACTCAAAGTAAAGCCGCTGCTCCTCCACATCGAGAGGAGCCAGATGACGTGGTTCAGGCATCTGGTCAGGATGCCACCCGAACGCCTCCCGAGGGAGGTGTTTAGGGCACGTCCAACCGGTAGGAGGCCACGGGGAAGACCCAGGACACGTTGGGAAGACTATGTCTCCCGGCTGGCCTGGGAACGCCTCGGGATCCCCCGGGAAGAGCTAGACGAAGTGGCTGGGGAGAGGGAAGTCTGGGCTTCCCTGCTTAGGCTGCTGCCCCCGCGACCCGACCTCGGATAAGCGGAAGAAGATGGATGGATGGAAGAATAACTCCCCTTTTTAAAAAAGGAAGCAAATTGGAACGTGGTAACTACTGACCTGTTTCTATTCTCAGTTCCATTTCCAAAGTAATGGAAAAAATTGTTTATGAACACGTCAATAGATACTTTGCCACTAAAAAAACTAATGTACAAGTTCCAATCCGACTTCAGAACAAACCACTCTACTGACACATGCCTTCTCTACCCAACCCACCACATCAAACATGAGGTGGACGCGGGCAAACACTGCGGCATGGTCATGGTGGACCTTCAGAAGGCCTTTGACACCGTAAACCACGCTATACTCTTGGATAAGCTCAGAGTAATTGGATTTGATAAAACCTCATTGAGCTGGATGCAATCTTACTTGGAGGGGAGGAAACAGGTGGTAGAGGTGAACGGCACCGTGTCCCCTCCCCTTTCAGTAAGCTGTGGAGTCCTCCAAGGCAGTATACTAGGGCCTTTACTGTTCCTAATAGAGATGCGCGGATAGGCAATTATATCACCCGAAACCGCATCACAAAAGTCGTCATCCACCCGCACCAACATTTCATCAAAGCCACACCCACCCGCCCGTTGTTATATATCTAATATAGACGATGCAAGGCATTAGTGAGGTTAGAAAGTGTAACTCCCTCCAAATAGCACAGACACAATGGCTTTCTTGAACTGATTTATTTGAAGGCTTCCTTTACCTTCAAATTCACCGTGAAAACTGTAATAAATAAAGCAGGTTACAAACGTAAAAATAATAACATGCACAGCATGTAGATCAAACATTTTACCAAGTAAAATACCAACAAATGACAAATACCTCGTTGGCCATACCCGGAAGTAGCTTCCTTACATCCGTCGACAGACTAAACGAGACGCTTCAAAATAAAAGTATGCCCACATACTGTTTCATAGAGTGCTGCTCATTTTTCGTATGTGGGTAACAACATTTAACTATTTATAAATGGTTGATTTCTATAGGCTAGTAAGGTAAAGTGTTGTACCTGACAAGTTTGGGCTACCTTGCTTCTGCAGCCTTCATCAGAGGTGTCACGTGATGTTAGCGTGACGTCTGTGACGTGATAAATGGATTGTATCATCAAGTGTTGTCAGGTACAACACTTTACCTACTAGCCTATATAAATCAACCATTTATAAATACACGTCAGTAGGCTAAATGAACCTGTTCAACATAACATTTAACTATGTATAATGTAGCGGCTGGCTACGGGGTGTTAGCCAATGACTTTGGATGGGGGGCGGGACTTCCGGGAGAGATAGGGAAGTGACGTTATCGACAGAAAGTGAGAGTTCGCGTTGTCCCGGGAAAAGCGTTAGAGACATGGGAGCTGTTGTGTGGTTGTATTACATCTTGTGCAATAAAGACAAGACAAACGAAGGAGTTTTATGAGCCTACATTCCTGGGATTATTACAATATATATTTCCGAAATGGTTCAACCGCCACCCACCCGAATCTATTTAAAATCTATTTTTTCGTCATGTCACCCGCCCGACCCGCGGTTTATCTGCGGACTCTGCGGTTGTGACCGCAAACCGCGCATCTCTAGTTCCTAATATACGTAAACGACATGTCATCAGCATGCGACTGTGAATTGTTCCTGTTTGCGGATGACTTGGCCATGCTGGTATCCGGCAAGGACAAGTCACAGGTGGAAAAAATCCTCAGTGCCGAACTCTGTAGAAGTTGCACCTGGCTCGCTGATAATAAGCTATCCATACACACAGGTAAAACGGAATCCATCCTATTTGGGTCCCAAATCAACCTTAAGAAAGTCAGTGACTTCACCATTAAAGTGGATGACATTGTTATCACAAGGAAAGATGAGGTCACCTACAAACCCCGTTTCCATATGAGTTGGGAAATTGTGTTAGATGTAAATATAAACGGAATACAATGTTTTGCAAATCATTTTCAACCAATATTCAGTTGAATATGCTTCAGAGACAACATATTTGATGTTCAAACTGTTAAACATTTTTTGTTGTTGCAAATAATCATTAACTTTAGAACGAGACAAAGAAGTTGGGAAAGGTGGCTATAAATACTGAGAAAGTTGAGGAATGCTCATCAAACACTTATTTGGAACATCACACAGGTGTGCAGGCTAATCATGGGTGCCATGATTGGGTATAAAAACAGCTTACCAAAAAATGTTCAGTCTTTCACAAGAAAGGATGGGGCGAGGTACACCCCCTTGTCCACAACTGCGTGAGCAAATGGTCAAACAGTTTAAGAACAACGTTTCTCAAAGTGCAATTGGAAGAAATTTAGGGATTTCAACATTTACGGTCCATAATATCAAAAGGTTAAGTGAATCCAGACAAATCACTCCACGTAAGCGGCATGGCTGGAAACCAATATTGAATGACCATGACCTTCGATCCCTAAGACAGCACTGTATCAAAAACCAACATCAATATCTAAAGGATATCACCACATGGGCTTAGGAACACTTCAGAAAACCACTGTCACTAAATACAGTTCATCGCTACATCTGTAAGTGCAAATTAAAGCTCTACTATGCAAGGCGAAAGCCTCTCATCAACAACATTCAGAAATGTCGCCGGCTTCTCTGGGCCCGAGATCATCTAAGATGGACTGATGCAAAGTGGAAAAGTGTTATGTGATTTCAAATTGTTTTTGGAAATATTCGACATCGTGTCATCCGGACCAAAGGGGAAGCGAACCATCCAGATTGTTATCAACGCAAAGTTCAAAAGCCAGCATCTGTGATGGTATGGGGTTGCATTACTGCCCAAGGCATGGCTAACTTACACATCTGTGAAGGCACCATTAATGCTGAAAGGTACATACAGCTTTTGGAACAACATATGCTGCCATCTAAGCGCCGTCTTTTTATGGACGCCCCTGCTTCTTTCAGCAAGACAATGCCAAGCCACATTCAGCACGTGTTACAACAGCGTGGCTTCGTAAAAAATAGAGTGCGGGTACTTTCCTGGCCTGCCTGCAGTCCAGTCCTGTCTCCCATCAAAAATATGTGGCACATTATGAAGCACCCGGACTGTGGAACGACTGAAGCTCTACATAAAACAAGAATGGGAAAGAATTCCACTTTTGAAGCTTCAACAATTAGTTTCCTTAGTTCCCAAACGTTTATTGAGTGTTGTTAAAAGAAAAAGTGATGTAACACAGTGGTGAACATGCCCTTTCCCAACTACTTTGGCACGTGTTGCAGCCTTGAAATTCTAAGTTAATTACTATTTGCAAAAAAAAAATTAAGTTCATGAGTTTGAACATCAAATATCTTGTTTTTGTAGTGCATTCAAGTGAATATGGGTTGAAAAGGATTTGCAAATCATTGTATTCCGTTTATAATTACATCACAATTACCCAACTCATATGGAAACGGGGTTTGTACTTAGGTATTCTAAAGGCTAATCTTTCCTGTGATAAAATGGCAACCAAAGTAATCAAAAAGGTAAACCAACGAACAAGATTTCTCTACAGAATCTCCTCTCTGGTCAATAAAAGCACCATGAAGATTCTAGCGGGAACTCTCATTGAACCCTTTTTCGATTACGCATGCACCTACTGGTACACCAACACCTCCAAAAACCTCAAATCTAGACTGCAAACATCCCAGCACAAGCTAATCAGGTTAAGATGGAACATTTGGCAAAAATACCAGACAATTCTTTAAACTTCATGGCTGGCTCACATCGTGGTCACTCCGTGATCACGTACGACCGCCAGACACTTCTGGATGTGGACAGATCGGGCCGTTTTGGACTGATAGACGCGTGCTTTCTAGACTTGCTAACTAGCACGGGAATACTTCGGCGGCTACATCCAGCGGCCTGTGAAGCAGCGGAGTATAGTACCAGCGGGGGCCGTCTACGGAGCAGACGCCAGCGGTGTGATCGGAAACGCGGATGCCGAGCGGGGCTAAAAACAAAGCTAAAGGCTAATCCCCACAGAACACCACTTCCCTCCATCCTGAAGCCGGATTTAAATGGAAGATCCGAGACTACTGGTCTGGGTAAGGAGTCAGTTAAATTAAAACAAGTTTTTTTCTGCTTTGATTGTTTCAGAGTTGGACATGCGTTCTACTGAGGTGGCAAACTATGATGCGTTCAGTTTATCAAAGCAACAAACAAACAATCGGAAAATTCCCGTCGTATCAATTCCTAGATATGGTCGTAATTATACTAAATGCACAGGGCATAATAAACACAACATTATTAATATTGCTACTACGGATAATTCGATCAAAAATTCCCTAAAACAGCCCACTACCTATAATATAGGTTTTTTAAACATAAGATCATTGTCTCCCAAAACGTTGTTAGTTAATGATATCATCAGAGACAACAATCTTAACGTCATCGGTCTCAGCGAAACCTGGCTTAAACCAGACGACTTTTTTGCGCTAAATGAGGCATGTCCTCCTAACTTTACACATGCGCATATTGACCGTCCTCTTAAAAGGGGTGGGGGGGTCGCACTAATATACAACGAAAACTTTAACCTTAGTCCTAACATAAATAATAAATATAAATCGTTTGAGGTGCTTACTATAAGGTCTGTCACACCGCTGCCTCTACACCTGGCTGTTATCTACCGCCCCCCCAGGGCCCTATTCAGACTTTATCAATAAATTCTCAGAGTTCGTTGCTGATCTTGTGACGCACGCCGATAATATAACTATAATGGGGGACTTTAATATCCATATGAATACCCCATCGGACCCACCGTGCGTAGCGCTCCAGACTATAATTGATAGCTGTGGTCTTACACAAATAATATATGAACCCACGCATCGCAACGGTAATACGATAGACCTAGTGCTTGTCAGGGGTATCACCGTTTCCAAAGTTACGATACTCCCGTATACTAAAGTATTGTCCGATCATTACCTTATAAAATTTGAGGTTCAGACGCATGTTCGTCAAACTAATAATAATAATAACTGCTATACCAGCCGCAACATTAATACGGCCACGACGACAACTCTTGCTGACCTACTACCCTCGGTAATGGCACCATTCCCAATGTATGTGGGCTCTATTGATAACCTCACTAACAACTTTAACGACGCCCTGCGCGAAACCATTGATAACATAGCACCGCTAAAGTTAAAAAAGG
This sequence comes from Nerophis ophidion, assembly GCF_033978795.1. NCBI lineage: Eukaryota > Metazoa > Chordata > Actinopteri > Syngnathiformes > Syngnathidae > Nerophis > Nerophis ophidion. Next base: position 13,785,540 of record NC_084628.1, read on the forward strand.
CTAAAAAAAAAAGCGTACCCCGTGGTTTACAGAAGAAACTAGAGCTCAGAAATTATTATGTAGAAAGCTGGAACGCAAATGGCGCACGACTAAACTTGAGATGCACCATCAAGCATGGAGTGATAGTTTAATAACTTATAAACGCATGCTTACCTTAGCTAAAGCTAAATATTACTATAATCTCATCCACCGTAATAAAAACGATCGTAAATTTTTGTTTAGTACGGTAGCATCGCTAACCCAACAAGGGACCCTTTCTAGTAGCTCCACCCACTCAGCTGATGACTTTATGCAATTCTTTAATAAGAAAATTGAAGTCATTAGAAAGGAGATTAAAGACAACGTGTCCCAGCTACAACGGGGTTCTATTAACACAGATACGATTGTATATACGGCGGATACTGCCCTCCAAAATAGTTTCTCTCGTTTTGAGGAAATAACATTAGAGGAATTGTTACAACGTGTAAATGGAATAAAACAAACAACATGTTTACTTGACCCACTTCCTGGGAAACTTATCAAGGAGCTCTTTGTATAATTAGGTCCATCAGTGCTAAATATTATAAACGTATCACTTTCCTCTGGCACTGTTCCCCTAGCATTCAAAAAAGCGGTTATTCATCCTCTCCTCAAAAGACCTAACCTCGATCCTGACCTCATGGTAAATTACCGTCTCACCTTCCCTTTATTTAAAAAAATCCTCGAAAAAATTGTTGCGGAGCAGTTAAATGAACACTTAGCGTCTAACAATCTATGTGAAATCTAGGGCAAATCACTCCACGGAGACAGCCCTCGCAAAAATGACTAATGATCTATTGCTAACGATGGATTCTGATGCGTCATCTATGTTGCTGCTCCTCGATCTTAGCGCTGCTTTCGATACAGTCGATCATAATATTTTATTAGAGCATATCAAAACACGAATTGTTATGTCACACTTAGCCCTGTCTTGGTTTAACTCTTATCTTACTGATAGGATGCAGTGCGTCTCCCATAACAATGTGACCACAGACTATGTTAAGGTAATGTGTGGAGTTCCCCAGGGTTCGGTCCTTGGCCCTGCACTCTTCAGCATATACATGCTGCCGTTAGGTGACATCATACGCAAATACGGTGTTAGCTTTCACTGTTATGCTGATGACACCCAACTCTACATGCCCCTAAAGCTGACCAACACGCCGGATTGTAGTCAGCTGGAGGCGTGTCTTAATGAAATTAAACAATGGATGTCCGCTAACTTTTTGTGACTCAACGCCAAAAAAAAGGAAATGCTGATTATCGGCCCTGCTAGACACCGACCTCTATTTAATAATACAACTTTAACATTTGACAACCAAACAATTAAACAAGGCGATGCGGTAAAGAATCTGGGTATTATCTTCGACCCAACTCTCTCCTTTGAGCCACACATTAAAAGCTTTACTAAAACGGCCTTCTTTCATCTCCGTAATACCACTAAAATTCGCTCCATTCTGTCCACTAAAGACGCTGGGATCATTATCCATGCGTTTGTTACGTCTCGCCTCGATTACTGTAACGTATTATTTTCGGGTCTCCCCATGTCTAGCATTAAAAGATTACAGTTGGTACAAAATGCGGCTGCTAGACTTTTGACAAGAACAAGAAAGTTTCATCACATTACGCCTGTACTGGCTCACCTGCACTGGCTTCCTGTGCACTTAAGATGTGACTTTAAGGTTTTACTACTTACGTATAAAATACTACACGGTCTATCTCCATCCTATCTTGCCGATTGTATTGTACCATATGTCCCGGCAAGAAATCTGCGTTCAAAGGAATCCGGCTTATTAGTGATTCCCAAAGCCCAAAAAAAAGTCTGCGGGCTATAGAGCGTTTTCATTTCGGGCTCCAGTACTCTGGAATGCCCTCCCAGTAACAGTTCGAGATGCCACCTCAGTAGAAGCATTTAAGTCTCACCTTAAAACTCATTTATATACTCTAGCCTTTAAATAGACTCCCTTTTTAGACTAGTTGATCTGCTGTTTCTTTTGTTTTTCTCATATGTCCCACTCTGCCTTGTGGAGGGGGTCCGGTCCGATCTGGTGGCCATGTACTGCTTGCCTGTGTATCGGCTGGGGACATCTCTGCGCTGCTGATCCGCCTCCGCTTGGGGTGGTTTCCTGCTGGCTCCGCTGTGAATGGGACTCTCGCTGCTGTGTTGGATCCGCTTTGGACTGGACTCTCGCGGCTGTGTTGGATCCATTATGGATTGAACTTTCTCAGTATCATGTTAGACCCGCTAGACATCCATTGCTTTCGTCCTCTCCAAGGTTCTCATAGTCATCATTGTCACCGACGTCCCACTGGGTGTGAGTTTTCCTTGCCTTTATGTGGGCCTACCGAGGATGTCGTAGTGGTTTGTGCAGCCCTTTGAGACACTAGTGATTCAGGGATATATAAGTAAACATTGATTGATTGATTCATTGATTGACCTCCACCCCAGATCACACCTCACTCCAACCCACTTCTCCAAAGTGGGCTGGCTCAGGGTGGAGGACAGAGTAAAACAACTTGCACTGAGCCTAGTCTATAAAATTCGCTACATCTCCTTGATACCGAAGTACGTGTCAAACTACTTCCATAACGTGAATGACTGCCATTACCACAACACCCGGGGGAGCGCCACAAACCACGTCAAACCCAGATTCCGATCTACAAACCCCGTTTCCATGTGAAATTGTGTAAGATGCAAATATAAACGGAATACAATGATTTGCAAATCATATTCAACCCATATTCAATTGAATGCACTACAAAGACAAGATATTTGATGTTCAAACTCAAACATATTTTGCAAATAATCATTAACTTGATAATTTAATGTCAGCAACACGTGACAAAGAAGTGGGAAAAGGTGGCAATAAATACTGATAAAGTTGACAAATACTCAAACACTTATTTGGAACATCCCACAGGTGTGCAGGCTAATTGGGAACAGGTGGGTGCCATGATTGGGTATAAAAACAGCTTCCCAAAAAATGCTCAGTCTTTCACAAGAAAGGATGGGGCAAGGTACACCCCTTTGTCTAGAACTGCTTGACCAAATAGTCAAACAGTTTAATAATGTTTCTCAAAGTGCAATTGCAAAAAATTTTGGGATTTCAACATCTACGGTCCATAATATCCTCAAAAGACTCCGAAAATCTGGAGAAATCACTCCACGTAAGCGGTATGGCCGGAAACCAACATTTAATGACTGTGACCTTCGATCCCTCAGACGGCACTGTATCAAAAACCGACATCAATCTCCAAAGGACATCACCAGATGGGCTCAGGAACACTTCAGAAAACCTCTGTCACTAAATACAGTTGGTCGCTACATCTGTAAGTGCAAGTTAAAGCTCTACTATGCAAAGCGAAAGCCATTTATCAAAAACATCCAGAAACGCCGCCGGCTTCTCTGGGCCCGAGATCATCTAAGATGGACTGATGCAAAGTGGAAAAGTGTTGTGTGATCTGACGAGTCCACATTTCAAATTGTTTTTGGAAATATTCGACATCGTGTCATCCGGACCAAAGGGGAAGCGAACCATCCAGACTGTTAGACGCAAAGTTCAAAAGCCAGCTTCTGTGATGGTATGGGGGTACATTAGTGTCCAAAGCATGGGTAACTTACACATCTGTGAAGGCACCATTAATGCTGAAAAGGTACATACAGATTTTGGTACAACATATGCTGCCATCTAAGCGCCGTCTTTTTCATGGACGCCCCTGCTTATTTCAGCAAGACAATGCCAAGCCACATTCAGCACGTGTTACAACAGCGTGGCTTCGTGAAAAAAAGAGTGCAGGTACTTTCCTGGCCCGCCACATTCCAGACCCGTCTCCCATCGAAAATGTGTGGCGCATTATGAAGCGTAAAATACGACAGCGAAGACCCCGGACTGTTGAACGACTGAAGCTCTACATAAAACACGAATGGGAAAGAATTCCACTTTCAAAGCTTCAATAATCAGTTTCCTCAGTTGTCAAACGTTTATAGAGTGTTGTTAAAAGAAAAGGTGATGTAAGAGTAACACAGTGGTGAACATGCCCTTTACCAACTACTTTGGCACGTGTTACAGCCATGAAATTCTAAGTTAATTATTTGAGAAAAAAAAAAATAAAGTTTATGAGATTGAACATCAAATATCTTGTCTTTGTAGTGCATTCAATTGAATATGGGTTGAAAAGAATTTGCAAATCATTGTATTCCATTTATACATACTTCTAACACAATTTCCCAACTCATATGGAAACTGGGTTTGTAACAAAGGTCTTAACTCATTCTCTTTCTATGCCACATCAATATGGAATGTACTCTAAACAGGTGTAAAAGAAAATGCATCTCTATCCTCCTTCAAAACCGCACTAAAAGAACACCTCCACGCAACTGCAACCCGAGACTTACACCATCACCCCACTATATCCCACCTTCCCGGATTGTAAATATCCACCCAACCATTTTCTACCACTTGTCCCTTTTGGAGTCGCTGGAGCCTATTTTAGCTGCATTCGGGCGGTGAATCAATTGTAAATAATCAAATGTTTATTCTTGTTCTTATGCTTTCTGAGCTCACTATGTTCACTGCTTGCTGTACATATCCTACCAAGTCATACCTACGCTGTTACAATGTCCATTTCTCTGATGATCTAATTGTTGATGACTGAAGTGCTGGTATCAACCAAACCTAACCTCCCTCCACATCCCACCCCCCAGATTGTAAATAATGTAAATAATTCAATGTATATACTCTGATGATTAACTTGTGTGATGACTGTATTATGCTGATAGTATTTATTTGTACCATGAATTGATCAATGTGTACTCCGACTTAAACAAGTTGAAAAAGTTATTCGGGTGTTACCATTTAGTGGTCAATTTTACGGAATATTTACTGTACTGTGCAATCTACTAATAAAAGTCTCAATCAATCAATCATGAATTACCATCTTGTATTTGAAATGTACCCACGAACGTGTTGCAATCATGCACAAAAGCTCAGAGAAACTACCCACGAACGGGTTAAAGGCCTACTGAAACCTACTACTACCGACCACACAGTCTGATAGTTTATATATCAATGATGAAATCTTAACATTGCAACACATGCCAATACGGCCGGTTTAGTTTACTAAATTGCAATTTTAAATTTCCCGCGATGTGTCCTGTTAAAAACATCGCGGAATGATGACGCTTATGTTGACGCTTATGTCGTTATTGGTTGTAGCGGACATTTTATCCCAGCACCAGTCACGGCTAAAAGTCGTCTGCTTTAAACGCATAATTACACAGTATTTTGAACATCTGTGTTGCTGAATCTTTTGCAATTTGTTCAATTAATAATGGAGACTATAAAGAAGAATGCTGTTGGTGGAAAGCGGTAGCTCGCAGCTGCCTTTAGCAACCAAAACACTGTGAAGCTCTAATATGGATCAGAGCGGTCAAGCGAACATGTTTCTCTACCACATGTCAACCGGCAGGTTTCGGTGAGAAAATTGTGGTAATAAGTCGGCTCTTACCGGAGACTTGAGCGAAGCTTGCGTCCTCCTGCAGCAGTTGTCATGGCTTCCATCAGAAACACTGGCGGTCACCACACCCCTCTGACTTTTAGGTATGACTTTATAATCTCACTAAAACACTAGTAACACAATAAGCAGATAAGGGATTTTCCAGAATTATCATAGTAAATGTGTCTAATAACATCTGAATCGCTCCCACTGCCGTCACCTTTTTTTTTTTCCTAGTGCTTCACTCTCACTATCCTCATCCACGAATATTTCATCCTCGCTGAAATTAATGCGGAAATCGTCACTTTCTCGGTCTGAATCACTCTTGCTGCTGGTGGCTATGAGTATAAACAATGTGAGGATGTGAGGAGCCCTACAACCCGTGACGTCACGCGCACATCGTCTGCTACTTCCAGTACAGGTGTTGCAAGCACAATACCAATGGGCACAATTTGCAAAATGCGCAACCACATTTTGCAAATTTAATGTCAAATCAAATTAAATGTTTATTGGATTCATCACTATACAGTGTACATCCACAATTAAACTACTGACTAAACTACTACCACAACTTGGTTTCCTATTTATAAAATATAACAATGTAGGGTTACTCCGGCTTCCTCCCACCTCCAAAGACATGCACCTGGGGATAAGTTGATTGGCAACACTAAATTGGCCCTAGTGTGTGAATGTGAGTGTGATTGTTGTCTGTCTATCTGTGTTGGCCCTGCGATGAGGTGGCGACTTGTCCAGGGTGTACCCCGCCTTCCGCCCGATTGTAGCTGAGATAGGCGCCAGCGCCCCCCGCGACCCCCCAGAAAAAGGGAATAAGCGGTAGAAAATGGATGGATGGAACAATGTAGGGTTATCTGGAACTTGAAATAGGCCACCCGGCCTGAATCCACACTTTCCTCGTTTCCCAACCCTCACGCTTGGAAAAATAGGCCTTGATGCCATCTACTGTTGGGAGACTGTTTTGCTGTTAGATCGTCTCCAAATTTGCAGAGTTCGCGAGATTGGTGAAATGATTACAACACAGGCAAAGCTTTTTTATTAGCGACCAAAAAATGCGAACTTTATCGTCGATGTTCTCTACTAAATCCTTTCAGCAAAAATATGGCAATATTGCGAAATTATCAAGTATGACACATAGAATGGACCTGCTATCCCCGTTTAAATAAGAAAATCTCATTTCAGTAAGCCTTTAAAGTAATTTTAATTGTAAAATTTAATAAAATATACTTGCAAAAAAATGGACAAGTGATGTGAATTATATTTATATAGCGCTTTTCTCAAGTGACTCAAAGACACTGTACTTTAAAAAAATAATAATAATAATGAATATGAACCACCAATGCATTGGATTTTTTGTTGTTGTCTTTGTGTGCACACTGTGTTATAAAGACATATATTAACCTGTGTGGCGCGCTACATACCTTTACTTTACTTGATGCCGGCCCGTGACTTCGTTCTTGTCTTCAAAAGATTTTCTTCGAAAAGAGTTGAATATCTTCGAAAAAAGTACAAAACTTCAAACAGCGTTGCACGTCCCAACGCTGCTCAGAAGTCGCTCCAAACGGCGAGGGCCGCGGCCGCCGTGCCTGTTGTTCAAACAGGCGGGGAGCAGCGCGGCGTCCTCGGTCTGCCTGCCGCTACGTCGCTGCTGGCCCAAAACGACGAACCCGTCCGTTGTCCTCGCGTCTCCTGGACCAAACGAGGCCAAACAGCCCGGCTTCTGGCTGAACGCCATCAGACAAGTGCGCTCCAGTTGCAAACACCGGTTGAAATCCTCTTGATCAGTTCCTCGACATGTAGTCTGACTACTTTCTGTCCCTAATCAAGAGTCCATTGTGTGTCTTAGCCATGTCTACACTAAGTCGTTTAACCCCCTAAACGAATAATTATTTAGCCTATGCCCCGTTTCAGCCACACTAAACTATCGTTCAACGTCCCTCGGAGAAATGTTTACACAGGTAAGTCAGCCGTGTAATTCTTGAATTTCCGGCAGTAACCTTTGTGTGGACTCATTGATCGTTTACAAAGTGAGTTCGGAGAGGAAATGACGCCAGACAGACCCCGCCCACACCGGAAGTGACGTCATAAACAACACGCTTCATAATAAAGCTCGGAGCTAACCATTGATTGATTGAAACTTTTATCAGTAGATTGCACAGTACAGTACATATTCCGTACAATTGGTCACTAAATGGTAACACCCGAATACGTTTTTCAACTTCCTTAAGTCGGGGTCCTCATTAATCAATTCATGGCAAATTAATGGAAATATGAAGTTTCTCCTTCTACATGTACAGTCGCTTGTGGAAATCACACATGAAAACCTTAAAGGCCTACCGAAATTATATTTTCTTATTCAAACAGGGATAGCAGGTCCATTCTATGTGTCATACTTGAACATTTCGCGATATTGCCATATTTTTGCTGAAAGGATTTAGTAGAGAACATCGACAATAAAGTTCGCAACCTTTGGTCACTAATAAATAAGCCTTGCCTTTACCGGAAGTAGCGGCCAATGTGCGCGTGACATCACGGTTTGTAGGGCTCCTCACATCCTCACATTGTTTATAATCATAGCCTCCAGCAGCAAGAGCTATTCGGATCGAGAAAGCGACGATTTCCCCATTAATTTGAGCGAGGATGAAATATTTGTGGATGAGGAAAGTTAGAGTGAGGCACTAAAAAAAAAAAAAAAAAGAAAGAAAATGCGACGGCTCCAGGCGGCAGCAGTGTGAGCGTTTCAGATGTAATTAGACACATTTACTGGGATAATTCTGGAAGATCCCTCATCTGCTTATTGTTTTAATAGTGTTTTAGTGAGATTGTAAAGACAAACCTGAAAGTCGGATGGCTGCGGTTAACGCCAGTGTCTCTCAGAGAAGCCAATGGAGGAGCCAAGATCACAGCTGCAGGAGGAAGTCACGTAATCCACTGAAGTCTCCGGTAAGAGCTGACTCAATATCACAATTTTCCCATCCAAAACCTTGCTGGTTGACATAGAGAACCATGTTCGCTTGACTGCTCTGTGTTAAAGCTTCACAACAAAGAAACACTGGCTCTGTTTCCGTGCTAAAGGCAGCTGCAATCCACCGCTTTCCACCAACAGCATTCTTCTTTATAGTCTCCATTATTAATTGAACAAATTGCAAAAGATTCAGCAACACAGATGTCCAAATTACTGTGTAATTATGCGATGAAAAGAGACAACTTTTAGCTGTGAGTGGTGCTGGGCTAATATGTCCCTTCCAACCTGAGACGTCACAAACACACATCATCATACGCGTCATCATTCCACAACTTTTTCAACAAGAAACTCCGCAAGAAATTTAAAATTGCAATTTAGTAAACTAAAAAGGCCGTATTGGCATGTGTTGCAATGTTAAGACTTCATCATTGATGTATAAACTATCAGACTGCGTGGTCGGTAGTAGTGGGTTTCAGTCGGCCTTTAAGACAGGGGTCAGGAACCTTTTTGGGTGAGAGAGCCATACAAGTCAAATATTACTGTGAGAGCCATATTTTTTTTTAAGACTAAATACAATTAAATGCATGCATTTTTAAGTAAGACCAACATTTTTATATAATGTCTATATATATATAATAATAAGTCTCTTATTCTTTTTAATAACATTGTTATTCTGAGGATAACCAACAATAAATAAAGTACTTCTTACCATTAATGCGACTTCTTGAACAGATGTGGTAGAAACCGGATGGATGGATTAAAATGCATGAGAATGTTTTATATTTTGAACGTTATTTTTGACACTGTGATTACCAGCGGAATTATTCATTACTTACCGTGTTGAGCAATGTCAGCTAAGATTTATCTGAGAGCCAGGTGCAGTCATCAAAAGAGCCACATCTGGCTCTAGAGCCATAGGTTCCCTACCCCTGCCTTAAGAGAAAGCTATTGCAGCCATTTGGGATAAAACATTTCTCAGACGGCAAGAGAACGTTCGAATGTCCGACCGGGTCAGCTGTGATGCTACTTAGCGAAAAACTTAATCCATTTATCAAAGGAGAGACAATGAGAATGCGAGCTCCCGTGGATGTGATTTTAAAAAAAAAGGTAGCGTGTGCTTAGCCGTCGAGGAAAACAGCGAATGCATTTGGACTGGAAAAGCAGACTACCAGTTATTGTCCGCCATGTTTGTTGCGGACTCAACGTCTCGGTCCAAAGTATATAAAGATATAAAGTCACCAATACGAACGGACAATGAAGATGAAAGCAAAGGAGTGAGGAGTGTCCTGACCAGATATCTAGATCCCTAGTGTGATTAATGTTTAATGTTCGTTATCACATTGTTTATGTGTCTAATCAAGATTTGATTAATTTATGACAGCTCAGGTGTGATTCACTACAATAGGGCCCCACAGCACACTGGATACCAGTTAATTTAAATACCACAACACTGGATATTGTTCAGATAAGTTACATTTAAGAACTTGCACACAAAACAACACTGGAAATGACTATGAGGGGGTTGGCAGGGCTGGCGCCTATGTCAGTTACAATCGGGCGGAAGGCGGGGTACACCCTGGACAAGTCGCCACCTCATCGCAGGGCCAACACAGATGGACAGGCAACATTCACACTCACATTCACAAATCGATTTAAAAAAAATAAGAGAATCGATTCTGAATCGCACAACGTATTCGATTTCATTCGTATTCGAATCGATTTTTTTCCCCACACCCCTAATATGTAGTGTTCATGGTGTGACGCACTGCAAATTATACAAAAAAAAAAAACAAATAACGGTTTGAATTAGTCCAGGTTATCGGGGACTGTTGTTACTGACGTACAGGTGTCGCGGAGTGACTGCAGCCAGGCACGTAAGAAAACACTCGTCTCCATGGCAACGTCTCTGTCACTTTCACTCATTAGCCGCTTTTCCACGAACGCAGGGGTAGGCAACCCAGAACGTTGAAAGTGCCATTTTGGACACAAATAACACAACGCTGTCAAGCACCATTCATATAAAACTTGCGGGCCGCACTAGCATTAAACTTTCATATTAAGGAGGGGGCCGCAAAATAACGTCTTGTGGGCCGCGTGTCTGAGACCCCTGCTTTAAGCTGATACTGAGGGCGACTGTGTTGACTACTTTGACGCGTGCAAATGATTCAATGTCCAGTACTTTGGACATATGTTTGGATATGACAATCCGTGCAGCGAGACCTGACTATGCACGGTACCGTCAAAAACTGTTTGTGTCCTCCATGCAATTGCCCCATGAGTACTCCCAACTGAACCCAATTAAACTAAGTTACCATGGCAGCCGCACCATAGCAACGGTCCCATCCCTGTCAACACTTCCTGGTTCTCAAGAGGAAGTGGGCGGAGCAATGTGCCCAAAAGGAAATACAGCATGAAGAGAGGCCAGCAATCAATTAGAGAAAACAAATTAAAAACAATATAAATAAATAAGGAAATTTGGCTGCAACAAACTATATTTATCCAATGAAAATGTTGGGATTTCATGTTTTATAATGTCCAATTATACAGATAAATACACTTGACCGTGGCGGACTCAAACTTATTTTGTGACATGTGTAGTCTGTTCATGTGTAGGGGACATCTCTGCGCTGCTGATCCGCCTCCGCTTAGGATGGTTTCCTGCAGGCTCCACTATGAACTGGACTCTCACCGTTATGTTGGATCCACTATGGACTGGACTTCCACAATATCATGTTGGACCCGCTCGACATCCATTGCGTTCGGTGCGTTGCCCACATATGCGGTCCTCTCCAAGGATTCTCATAGTCATCATTGTCACCAACGTCCCACTGGGTGTGAGTTTTTCCTTGCCCTTATGTGGGCTCTGTACCTAGGATGCCGTTGTGGTTTGTGCAGCCCTTTGAGACACTTGTGATTTAGTGCTCTATAAATAAACATTGATTGACTGATAGTCTTGTGTGTCACGTCATGGAGTCACCGGAAGAGCCAACTTTGTGTCGTTCAGGTTTCTGTGCTCTTTGGCACCCTCTTGTGAACGTACTCAATCATTTTGATTATACTGATTCAACCAAAGTCACTACAACTTGTTTTTGAAAGTAACATTCCTAAGAAAGAGTAGTTACCAAGCAATGAGCGACTTGTCCAGAGTGTACACCGCCTTCAACCCGAATGCAGCTGAGATAGGCTGCAGCACCCCCCGCGACCCCAAAAAGGACAAGCGGTAGAAAATGGATGGATGGATGGATGGATGGATGGGGCATATTTGTTAAATTGTTCGAATACTACTGGTATATCATTAATACTGTACAAATATTCATGAAAATCTACCACATGTAAATAGTATTACTGTACTTAGACATCGTAAGCAATTATTGAAAGTATATGACTAATTATTTTGAAAAAGTATGTTTTATATTCAAACATTTATTAAAAACCAACAGATTGAAATGGTATTACTGTAGTTAAAAATTATAATGATTGAAATTAAATATTTGAATGACTTGTCATTATTGTATATTTACTAAACATTAAACACAAAAAGGTTGTATAAAATATTATATAATTCAATTAATGCATTTTTTAAATAGCATCAATGTTAAAAAAAAAACATAGCATAACTATACATACTTCTCAAGAATAGAACTTTATGTTTGTGAAGTTTCAATGGTTTGATCAATCTCTACGACATAATTCTCAAACAAAAACTGTAAAAAGTTAAATATTATATGAGTACAACATGTGTGTCCAAACCTTTTCCAGTCAAACACCTCATTAAAAAAAATTATATAAAAATGTTACTTTTACGTGACTGTTTGCAAGTATTCCATTATGTTACTACGGTGACATGGGGTGCTACAAAATGTACACAATGGCTTTTGGAGCATTTAGACGGATGTCTGGGGGTCTTTGCACGCTATGACCAAGCCTAATTGCAATAAAAAAAAATTGTATATCAGCAACAAAAAATATGAGCTAGATTGTTATGCTGCATGAGAGACTGCTATTGTTTTAGCAAGCATGTTCATAACCATTTAATTTAAAAGTTGCTAAAACTGCAAATGTTTAAATTCCCTAAACCTGAAAACGTAGTTCCAATATATAAATAACATGTTTTATTCAAACCTACTGATAATTATTTGATCAGTAAATCATGTAAATAATATTTTTTAACGCCAGCTTCGGCATGTTTTCTTGCTCTGTGTAAACATTAGTCCAAATAAGCTTTGAAGACGACTGATGGTCAGAAAAGTATTTAACAAACATTAAAAACAAAAAAGACAGTAAGCAAAAATCATTCATTTGACAGTGTTGAAAAATGCTGTAGAGTGAAGTGCAATAGTATGATGATAACAATTTAAAAAAGTGCTCAATCCATAAACAATAAAAGACTAGGTTGCATAAAATGTCCAACTTATAACAGGAACAATAAAAAAAACACTGATAATTTGTAAAGAGGGGGCAATGCATGACAATAGTTGACATTTACACGTTACCTGTTTTTTCCCGCTACATACATTCCTCTGTTTTTGTAGCAAGAAAATATACATTTTATAAAAAAATATGTAAAGAGCAGCATTAAAAAACTAAATCAAGGTCAAAGACTTTGGTAAATTAAACGTATTGCTGAGGCAATTATGTACAGTATACGCACTTTTTTCTTCACATTTTTAACTAATGAATTGACCATCCGCAAGTGCTTTTATAAAGTCATAAAAATTGAGGACACCACAAGTTGTAACTCTTCTACTCCTGAAACGATGTACATAAAAGTTGACAAAGAATGCACCTCTAAATCCACTCCTCGGTGGCGCTGTTATTTAAGCGCAAAATATGACATTCAGCCAGATTGACTTGAAATGTCAAATAACCAGGATTTGGTAGACTTGTTTCTGAAAAAAAAAAAACTTGGCCTCCATCAAGCGACACATGGTTGGAACTTAATGTCCGTAAGTCATTGAGAATTTGTCCTAATTTCTTCCCAGGACCGTGGCATCCACTGCCAGCTAGATACTTGGAGTTAGCACACAGTTGTCATAGAAAGAAGTTATATTTTGTGCTGGACAAAATTTTCAAGCTTGATAATAATCCTGGCAGTACATTCCATGACTCTCATGGCCACCTCCGATGTGAATCTGTCATTGGGGATCTGCGGAAATGGCAGAAGATCAGGGTAGCGTGTTCTCAGACTGTCCACGCCGTAACCCTCCAATATCTGGACGTCACTGGCAAGCCCCGCTAAGTGAGTGTTGTACTCCTCCACCTTCTGCGCCAGGGCCGTAGGCTTCACATCCTTGTCCGACTTTCCTCTTACAGCGTAGTCGGCAGCGATGAGAGCGAGCTTTGTGGCCAGGTAGCATTTGAAGCAGACCCATTCGTTGGCGTTTTTGTGGAGGTCGTTGCGAGCAGCCGAGTAGTTGGCTCTGGCTTGCCTGAGCCATCTACGGGCTTCTACGGGGTTTCCTACTGTCTTGAAAGTAGGTGGCACAAAGAAGCGATGAGTGTGCGAAGAACCTGCATAGCTTGTGTGAGGTGCCTTGAAGTGCTGCCTCTCTGTCTTGTGGCTGGTGGCCTCCTGGTTCCATGATGAATAAAACCTTTGAAAGGAGAACTTCTCTGACTGGTAGCGAGCGGAGGATGTCGAGTAAGGTCTCCTGGAAGCTCGGTCTGTATTTTGCTGGTCAGCCAAAGACTGCTTTTCCATTCTGTTGATCTCATTCTGTAAATGCTTGAAGACTTCGGTTGCAATGTCAAGATTTTCTGCGTTTTTGTCCGGGTGCCACTTGAGATACAATCGCCGCAGGATTTTCTTTCTCTCCGTGTCAGTAAGTTTCCATGCCTGCTCTACTACTGAGGTAACCTCTTTTAAGATCTCAGGCAAAGTGTTGAGCTTGATCTTTTTGGGGGACTGTTTTAGGGAAGTAGGTCTCTGGTTGTCCTTACTCGAAAACAGAGGGGGCATCATCTGCTGGGCTGATGGACGACATTCTGGACTTGTAGGGGTTGACGATGCGCTGGTCTCCCGCAGGTTGGCACTTTCATCTTGTCTGGAGAACTTGTACAAGTCGAGGGAGCTGACTACTTTGTATTCGCTGTAACCAATGTCAATTTGAAAGTATTTTCCAAGGAAAGTCACATTTTCATCCTCTTCTCGCTCCACCTCCTGAACAATGATTGCATAGGTGTACGTGGGCTGATAGGATCCATAGATGTCTCCTCCTTCTGAGTCGACAAGATAACCCACATACTCTCCAGGGTAGAACACATTCAATGGGTCCATGAGGAGCGTGTGGTGTATCTCAGCTGGAATTGGCGTTCCAGGAAGGGGTAGCTCAAGTTTGGAAGGTTCAGTGGAGTCGTACTTCACACCTAGGTTGTCCAGTTTCTCTGTGATTCTGTAGATGTCATTGCAGCCCAACATGGCGATAAGATAGGACGTGTCAGAGATCAAATTGTCTGTAGCAGACTTCAACGTCATGGCCAGAGATAAAAGGAAGTTGATGTCTTTGCTGTCCGAATGCTGGATGTAGAGGTGGATGACAGCCGTTCCGTACCTCTTAAGGAAGGCGAGTGTTTCACTGCGACTGTGCGAGATGGGGCTACATCCTTTTACTCTTAAGGTCGTCTGGAGTTTCTCAAAACAAGATACCTTCAGTCCTTCGCAGAGTGCTTTGCACAGCCGTACAGCTTTATCCTCGTTCACGAGGTATGCATTGTCGTTCTCATGTTTCATGATTCGGATCAGTCCCGTGATGAACTGCTCAGAAGAGAGCAACAGCTGCAGACGGCCTTGGAGAGAACACAGTGCTCCAAACTGGCACATTTTTGGAGAGTCTTCATCCAACTGCTCTTCAAGGATGCTACTCAGCAGTTTTGGCCTTAGATTCTGTGGAAGCAGCATGATCAGCTTGGTATGGAAAGCGTGATCTTTGCCCAGGTAACACTGGCTCATGTCCACAAGCATCTGGACACCAACGTTTCCCTGAATTCTAGTCTTGTAGTGCGGGGCGTCATCATAGACCAGACTGTTGGATTTGGCTAGTCGTCCGTCATGACTCGGCAGATAAAAGGTCAAATCTCTGAGACTGTCAAGATCTTTGCGCATTTCAACTGGATCATTGTGAAGTGACTTGAACAATCCGGACACTGCCCTTTTTACAGTTCTCATCTCATTAGGGTCAAGCTGCTTGCCTTCAGAACTTCTGTAAATACGCCAGAGAACCTCGACATACTGCTTGGTTGACACAACATCCTCGGTCCCCAAAAGTTTAAATAGCTGATGGAAGGTACCGAGGTCCAGTGGTAATTTGTACAAGTAGGGTTTGAAGTCAGATTCATTGTCTAAATTAATTACGACTTCTTCAGATTTCAGCAACTTCCAGCCATCTTCCACCATGACAAAAGCAACCCCACGAAGTTGGTAGCGGAAATCTCTTTTATCCGCATTTAAGAATTCGTAGGTGGACCTCAAGACTTTGTTCCTGGTTTTGACCATTTCATCATCCAGATTGGATATGTTGCAGACATTCTTGCAGTTACTAATTACTTTTTCCAACAATGGGTCCAAGTTGACACCTAATATGCTCAGCACTTCATCTAGCTGTTCTTGTCCAGCGAGCGTTGTCCCCTCCTGCTCCTTAATGCTTGAAGGGGTTGCTTTTTCGGGCAAGATTGGACAAGCTGTCCAGACTAAGTGAATTACATCTGTTTGCTTGAATTTGGGGTTTACTTGAGAGCCACTGAAACGAATCAAGGGAAGTGTTCCGCTGATTTCTTGGTACTGTGAATGAAGTTTGATTAGCTCTTTTGGGGCTCTCTCAGGGCAAAGGAATGGTATCATTGAGAGCTCTTTGAGAAAAGAGCCTTGAAAGAGGTCTACCCTTTCCTTGAAAATATGATTCAAGAGGACATCAATGATGTTTTGCACTTTGTCTTTTGTCCAGCTCTCCGTTTGTGACTTGATGCTGACCTCTTTTGCAAACTGAAGAATATGCTGCTGCGACACTTCATGCTTGAGGCCAGTTTTTCTTAGAAAAGCTATCCACGAGGAGAGCGACAATGTTCCGTTCTTGGGTTTTGACACTTGCTCCACCTTTCTGAAAAAATCACTTGGTATGAATGACTTTCTGGGAAGCATGACTTCAAACACCTTCACTGTTTCGTCGTAGAAAAACTTGGCAGGCCTGAGTCTGTTTGAATAGTCATAGATGAACATCAGTCCTTCTAATTTATCAAACAGAAGATCCCTCATCTCACATGACTCTTCCATTGACAACAGTCTCTCCTTCAAATAGACAATGTGCTCAGATTTAGCATGATAGGAAAGACTTTCAAATTTTGGCAGTAGGTGATGGAGATAGATTTCAATGTCATCAATTGCTGTGCAGCCGAGGAAAGTGTACAGTTCTCTCAACTGTGGATTGTCAGCAAGAAAGGCAAAAGAGGTCGCGTGTGCCCATTTGTCAATGTCGGCAGTGGGGATGTTTTTCGCAAGCACATAAATGGACCCATAACTTGAAATGCTGATGTATCGCCCACTAACAGACTTAAAGCATGGCAGGAGTTTTAGGCTGTGTACATGCTGCTGTGTGAGGCTAGCCAGGTTGCAGGTGAAATACAACAGAAGGGCCTCAAAGTCCTTATCAGTGAGGCTTGTCGCCTTGAACGCAGACGTCTGTATCATGTACTCAAGAGCTTTTAGAATACTTGGTGGACTTTCAATGTTTGCAGTATGCTGTGACAGACAAGGCATGATTGGGTTTTCTTTTGAACTGATTTTGTTCACAGCTATTTGGATGCACCCTGCTTTCATTAGGGTGTGGAAGATTTTGTCATTTTGGCCATGGGGAAATATGGCGATGTTTAGACAACTCAATGGTAGAAGCATATCATACTCGGGGACAACTAGCTTTTCTCTCGCCATGAATTTGATACCTGGCAGCAAGGCCCATTCTCTAAGGATGTCAAGCACAATGTCAAAACATGGTTTGACATCCCTTTGATCCTCCTTGAATGCAACACTCTCACTGATGAAGTTCCACACACCTTTAAGCCAGGATTCGCTTCCAAACGTGTCTCTCCACTTAACAGGAATCTTTGTTCGATACTCCCTCGGAAGAATAGATCCCAGTAGGTCACCAAAGCTGCTGATGTCAAAAACTTTTGCGAGTTCTGCCTCAAACATAATGCTGTTGTATTTGAGATACATTGTATTCATGAACATTTCTTTTCTGGAAGGGATCAGCTCATGATGGGATGTTAGAAATTTTTGTTTCTTGGTGTCAAACACCTGAAGGGTATTGTCCATTGTGAGCAACAAGGGCAAGCCTTCAATTATGGTTTCATCGGCTTCAATATCCTTAAAACAGTAGTCAACAATAAGCTTCAGGTTATGAAGATGTTTGTAGTTGGATTGTGGGAGGCGACAAGGAAGCTTTCCTACATGGCAAGCAGAGTCCGGTGATGAGAAAGTGGAAAGAAAGTTGCGGACTTCCGCTGGAGTCACATAACTAAGTGGTATTCCTGCATCCACCAAACATAAGTAGAGATTGGCAGTCTCATCGCAACTGTAAACCAGGTTAAAACCAATATCCAGAAGCAAGGTCTTCAGCCTGTAAACATTCTCAGCCACAGACTTTCTGGACGTGATATTGTAGTCTGTTTTTTTCAGGTTCTGGAGTTCATCTTGTAGCAGATTGTCAAAAAAGGCTCGGCCCTTGGTAGCAGTGGATGTACTAGCCCATGAGATGTAAATGACTGAGTGCATATCAGAGTTGTCCATCTGTGATGTTCTAACTACGGGCAGAAGGCGTTTCAGGTCTGTATAGATACAACTGTACACGGCTTTGACCAGGCAGTACCAATCTGGCTGGATATCAATCCTGTTCACTGGGAAGAAAAACAAGAACTTTTTCAAGAGGTCTTTTGCAGTATGAAGGGGAGTTCCTTGCAGCACAGTCATTGTTGGATCAGGACCTGGGAAGTAGCGTTTTTTAATCTGAGTAAGAAGCTCCACACAAGCAGGCGCTATCAGCGACATCATCAAATTATTGTTCCAGTCACTCCTCACACCAACTCCATTGTCATCTCTCCACAGGTTTCTTCGGGCGGAGTCGAGGGCAAAATGGCCATTTACATGAAAAGGGAGGCCGGTTTCAAGTGATAGTGGCAGAAAGCAAAACGCTCTGTGGGGTTTTTTGTAGTTGTGGCTGACACATGCTGCCACCCCTCCACGTGGAAATAATGTTATATCCTCATTCTTGTGTGCAGAGATGACACTTTTGGAGACAAGTTCCATGTTAGGGAAGCCGGAACGATTGCAGATCATCCATGTGGTCAAGTTGCCTTCTGTGTCCTCTATGTCTAAAGTGTAGGTTATCTGTTGGACTGGAATAGCTGTGAGCTGCTTCTTTTTGGTTACGCTGTCAATGACGGAGGCGTGAAACTGTTTGCGTTTTAAGCGATCAGAATCTGTTATTTTAGCTGTAACAGAGTAAAGCACTTTTAATTCTCCTGTCGAATTGTTAACTTCACAGATGGAGATTTTCTCCATATGGTTGAGAAACATTAGGAGCTCTGCACCATCATGTTTGAGCTTTTCAAGGAGGTTTTGCACCATTCTGTCTGATGCTGGAATGGAGCTGATTTCTGATGTCTTTGCCATATCTGTAGAGCGGATGGGGAATCGGAACATTGTGCTGCGTTCCAATTTGAAATGAGCTCCTAAGTATAGATTAAGAACATCTGAAAATTGAGTTCGGAAGTCAGAATCTAAATCTCGAAACATTCTTCCGGGACTCACAGATGTTGCCCCAGGTGCATAATGTGCGTGTGGGTCAAAGATGCACAAAATATCATTGTTTGAGATGAAGGAGGGGCAGTCAGTGATGTGGTAGACAGAGTTGAATCCAATGCCATACTGACCCGTCTTTCCTGGATTTGCCTCTTTTGTTCCTCTTCCAAGATTTTGTATACCTCTGATGTCATCCTCAGTGAAAGGCTGGTTGTTATAAACACAAAGTGCAGGACCTTGCATCTGAATCCATTTGTCGTCAAAGATTCTGTCTGTGGGGTGTGTCCTGGGGTCAAAGACAAAGTAGATTTCGGTAGCTTTGGCATCATCTGCATTTTGAAGCAGCTCTTTCAGCATCTCTTTTTCTGATGGGTAAGCATCCAGAATGCTTTTGATTCTACTTGTAAGCTTTTCTTTTTGGCCAAACTCACTTCCAGGTGCAATGAAACATACATTTGACGCGTACCTCTCCAAGGCTTTGTGACGTTTGGGGATAGCTCCTAGTTTCAAGGCAACTTCCCTTGGAATATCCCCGTGGCAGTACTTGACAGAGCTGTCCCTGACTTTGATCCAAGGACAGTCATTGTAGCACAGAGACTTTGATGGCTGCAGAGTCAGATTACAGTCGGGTAAAAGAATGGTACCATAATTTGCTTGGCAGAATTCTTGAGTTTTATCGCGTATTAAACTCCATATCCCTTCGCTTATAATTCTGCGGCACAACTGGAAATTCTCTTCGGAGAGAGCCCTTCGCCCACATTCTTGCTTCATAACTTCAAGTACTGCTGAGAAATCATTCACTGTGAAACTGGCCTGTGTTCCAACAGTTTCAAAAAGCTCCCGACAGCTGTTTCTGTATTTGTTAGGGAGCTGATAAAGGTGTGGGGCTGCATCAAAATTTAGGTGGAATGCAACTTTGGAAGGATTCACATATGTGTTCTCCACCAAAATTGAGTTAAATGTTTTCAATTCCACACTTATTTGCTCTTTTGCAGTCTGGCACTGAAGCATCTCCTCATGTAGATGCTTGTAACAGGCATTTGTTATGTTTTCTTGATAGAGCGTTACGCCATCGAATGACTGAGATAACTTCTTGAGTTGACTGATCACTAGCTCAACTGAGGGCTTCTTTATTAAACCCAGACAGTCTTTCACAGCCAATGACATTGCACCACATCCTTTAAAAGATGGGGAATTCTCATTTAGCACTGTCTTCATCAGACAAACAATGTCCTGATGTTCGATTGTGAAGAGCTCTTTTGAAGAGAACATTGTCGTTGGGGGAAAGTTATTCCCTTGCCATGGCAGTGAAAACCCTGCAGGTCTTGTTAGAAATGGTAGGAATTTGATGTTTTGTAGTTTCTCTATGAGCTCAGGTGTTCCATGGTCTTTCATTTTTAGTTTCTCATCGATAAGGCTGAGCAATATGCTGCTGCGAAAGCATGCAGCTGTGTGATCACTTTCATTCAAAACAGCGACTGATTCAGTGCGTTCAATCAGATCTTCCCAAGACAGATCGTCCTTCACCATACCCAACTGCATGAGCTTGACTAAGCATACCGGATTTAAGTAGTCTTTCGTGCTTCCCTCAGGAAATCTTCCATCATCATTGCTGTACAGTTTGGCAACTCTGCCATCAGGGTGAATTAGTCGGGAGGGTAAAACCAGCTCCTTGTTGAGACCAGAGCAAGGGATGCAAGGAGTTACTTTAAGCATTGATTCAAGTTCTTCCATTTTATCATTCAAAACATACTGCATTAAGGGATCTCGAAGCTCTTTGTCAATTTCCTCGATATGAGGGAAAAATACATCTGCAAAAAACTCCCTCTCTGTCAGGGTATTTTCCATCAACGCTCTCTTACATCCAGCATCTTCAAATCCCTCCTTCACCCAGTCAGGAAGTTCAACAGCACAAAGGTTTTGTGAGCCACTCTTTCTCAGATATTTCAAGAATATTTGGAAAGAAGCTGGACCAATGTTTGGTTTACAGAGTAGGGTATCATCGAGAAATCTGACATATTTGATTGAAACCCAGGTTTTGCCATCAGAGAAAACCTTTGCCTGCTCCCCATCACCTCCTTTGGCTATTTCTTGGTAGACCCCTTGACTGACTAATGTGAAGTCATCATGCACCTGACTTGGATCGGGCCATGCCACATAGTAGTTGTAGTCAAGGAGTTCTCCACTTTCAGCCATGAGGCGAAGCATTGTAAGTGCTGCTAGATAGGCCTGAACAATAACGTGTCTCATGAACACAGCATTCCATCTCCCTTTGGTGTCAGTCTTCCAGATCTCTTTGCGATTGGAAGTTACAGCAAAGCATCCATTAATGTGGACTGGTAGGCCTGTTTTTATTCTGAGAGGTAGATAGCAGAACACCTCTCCAATCGGGGTGGCATTTGACCTAACTGTCCATTTACGGTTCTCCTCTTCTGTAAGCAGAACAGCTACTCCCCCACATGGCACGAGTCCCAGTCTTTTTCCACTGTCGTTGAGGGAAAATTTGAGAGCTTCATTTCCATCCATGCACGAACATATTAGCCAGTTGGTGACCTCCACTGCCTTCTGGGGAATTTCATCTGTTAATCTTCTTGTCTGAATCCCTTTTGCAGCCATTTCAAAGTACTGGTTAGGATCTTCCTCTGAACCTCTGAACAACGGGGAGTGAAGATCAACAATGCGCTTGAAGACATTATGGAACTCCTCCACAGTAACACGAATAATGCAGCCAGATTTAGGAATATCAGAGGGTACTTTGTGGGTGTTTGCTACTTTCTTCATGACCTTGGCGGCAGATTTTAGGATACTCAATGGTCCATATGAGGCTTTGGATGACCACACACTTTTGTTAATGGTGACAACAGCTTGAGCTCCAGCAGGATTTGGTTCCTCAAATTTTAGGTATTTTAGGACCATACTTCCTACATGTTGAGTAAACAGAATGAACCGATGGCCACATATGCTGAACTCATCAACAAGAGAGTAGATATCCGTGATGTTGTAGTATAAGCTACTAATTTCACTTACAGAGGCCTCCTGCTCTGTTCTGAAAGGCAGCCTGAACAATGTTCCGTTGTATTTGTATGGTAAATCCTGAGCAAGAGGAAGCTGACAGTTGAAGACGTTAATAAATGGTTTGAACTGGTTTGGAAATTTTCTTAAGCGCTTCTGCTGTTTGCTCCAGTTGATTTTGATGCCTGGATTAGACTGGTCTCTGATGTGCTTGCTGATGTGATTGATATTTGGATCAAACATGATCATGAACTCTCTGCTCATTATAATAGGGATATCAGTGATGTGATAAACTGAGTTAAAGCCCAAACCAAACTTCCCGACTTTGTCTGCCTCACATCTCTTCACTGACCCGCCTAATCTAGTGATGTTCAGGAAGTCTGTGTCTGTGAATACTGAGCTGTTGTAAGACCATAAGGAGGGCCCATGGCACACTATCATGCCAGGGTCGAGGAGGTTCTCTCGGATGTCAGTATTTTTTCTCATATCAATAAGAAAACTACACTCTGTTGCACTTGCATCATCTGCATTTTGGAGCAGCTCTTTAAAAATGTCTGCCACAGATGGGTATTCCTCAAGAATGTTCTTTATTCGAACTGTCAGAGGTTCACGTTGGCCTGACTGTTCAAAGCCAAGATTCTCTGGGTTGATCAGCCTTGTGCTCAAACATGGAACTTTTAGCCACTCTGCTGTTTTCATGGGGATATCATCGTGGATTAATATGATTGGCTCCGATGCATCATCAAGTAAGTCATTTAAGTCGTCCACTTTGATGTCACAGTATGTGCATTCATGAATGGGCCTCATTGCTAATTTGCTTGGATCCTTGTAGCAAAGAATTGGCACATGCATGTTGGTCTCAACTTGTATTTGATTGTTATAAAGCCACCTCAGGATGTTGATCAAAAGCAAGATATCATGTTTACTTTCTTCCTTGGTGATCTCACCTTGACTTCTTTGCTGGATGGTGCTGATGACATTCAGCACGTGGTTTGCGCAAACCTCTTCGAGTGAGCCACAAAACTTGAAAAGCTTGTGAAACTTTCTCATGGTTTTGGGGAGGGAGTAGAGGTAAGGCTGCAGGTCTAAATTTGACAGCGGTTTTACCACCGTTTGGCAAGGAGACGAGAATGTCTTTCCTGTCCACACCCAATCAAAAGGTAGTGATGTCATTGCTTCTCTGGCATCCTCGAGATGAGCTTGCATGAAGCCATATATCTCAAACAGGATCTGCTGGAATTGATACCAATCCTCTGTAGTGAAAGCCTGGGATTTATGCCAGTCATTGACAGCTTTCAAGTGCTGCAGTACCTGATCCACTTGTGGCTCAACAGTTAGTTTCAGTGCTTTCTTCATACCAGCAGATGTGTGTTCAACAAGGGCTACTGAAGATCCTACAAGAACTGCATGAGATATGTCGCACATCTGAGACAGAGAGGAAATATGAAGAGTATCTCCAACCCATGCAAGGGATTTAGGATAGGTCGGAGGCCTGTCTTTGCAGACAGGGACCCATTTTAGTTTTCGCAAAGATACCTGAGCATCTGTTGATTTCACCAGCCTGGTTTGTCTGTTGAGGATCTGCAGAAGTGTTTTCGACTTTTTTATTATGAAATCCCACTCGGGCTCAGGGGTGCTTTGTAATTCCTCTATCTTTTTTGCCACTCGAATAATATCTTTCTCACTGAGCTGTACTTCATTTCTTAGCCCCAGCTGTCTCAGTGAATGCAGAATATCGGCGGATGACGTAAATGTACTTGTTGGAAACCTGGTTTCCTCTTCTTGATAGAACAAATTCTGTAGAATCTCTAGATCTGGATCAAAAAGTTCTGAGGCTTTCAGCAACTTTCCACAAGGCATTTGAATAAATTTAAGGGCAGAAAGCCATCCGATAACAGAGGAGTTTTCATTTTTTAGGAACGCTAAATGTTTAAGGGCCCAAAGCAATATTTTGGTTATCTCCTCTGTATTGTAGAATCCACTTTCAATGTCCAGGATGATCATTCTCAGACACTCTGTTGTTTTCACTTGCGGAATTTTTAGTTTCTTGATGAGGCGAATGGACTCTTCATCACGGGAGCCCACCAGGCAAAGAGATATTTTTACATCCGGTGGGTACTTTGCTCTGTGATGTAAAGCTCTAGCCCCTCTGAGTGACGTAAAAGCTGAGGTGCCTTCACTACAGGTCCCAACTTTCTCAAAGATGGATAGCTCAAGCAGAGTATGTTTTTCCTTCTCTGTAACATCAGACAATCCAGATAGGAAGTTTCGGAGCATAATCCTCTCCTTGACGGAAAAAGATGAGACTTGGCTGGCTAAACGCTGTGTTGACATTCTATCCATAATTTGCAGCAACATTCCAGGACAGCAGGGACGGATGTAATTTTTGAGCTGTGGATGTTGCAAGCATGGATCCTGCTTTTTCATCACCACTGCACCAAGTTTTTCCATAACTTCTAGGAGGCCTTCCGATAGTGGTGTTTCCTCTTCATCTACAATGATGATAGGGGATGGAAATTTGAGCCGTAGAAGCAGAACTCTTTCTACGCTCTCCTCCAGTGGAACAAATGGAATCAAAGGCATGTCATCAAAGGTACTTAGGTCATCGGCAAAATGTATGTAGAGGTGCTTCCAAATCATCTTTAGCCAAGAAATTGTTGGATGTTTCAGCTCATGGTTTCCAGGTTCCCACTGGGTAATGAAGTTTCTGTTTGGCCAAGCTGTTGAAAGGATCTCCTTGATGAGACGAGCGGAGCGATCAGGGTTCAACGTTTGTAGCTGAGTGCAGGGTCTTCCTGTTTAAATGAAATTAAAAAATGGACAAAGAACATCTTTAATGTCATGCATATTATTAATGCATACACTAGACCAGGGGTGTCAAACTCATTTTAGCTCAGTGGCCACATGGAGGACAATCCATTCTCAAGGTAAAATTAGGGCATAGCTTAAAAATAAAGACAACCTCAAATTGTTTTCTTTGTTTAAAAATAGACTAAGCACATTCTGAAAATGTAAAAATCAAAATGTTTTTTTTAACACTTACATTTTGCAGTTAATAGTAGTCTACCAACATTTGTCGTTATTCATACTTTCTGAATAAATTATGTGATAATGTTTATCAGTCAAATGGAGTCCGTCAGAATTTTAAAATGCTACCATTGCTGTTAATTTTTAATCCATCCCAAGATGGAATGAATAACAATATCAAAATCAAATTACAGAATGTTATTAATTTAATTTACTGATTTCCTCAACTGATGTACTAATATGAAGTGGTTTATTCTGTAAATATGTGGCATCATCTACAAAAACACGTCTGAATTTGGATTAATTTCTTCAGTCACACATGAAGTTAGAAGGGGATACATATTATTTCAGTGTATTTATGTGCTGAAATATGTTCATGTTCATATGTTCATTTCCTGTACAACACAAAATGAACAGATTTTCAAAAGCATTTTTGGGAGGGTAGAAGTGTCGCTGGTTACTTTACCAACATCATCTTTGACAATGAAGGTATGATTGTAACAATCCACATTTTGAATCATTACTATTACTATTAAGCAGCGTAAGTACGTACAAGTTGACTTTATTCTCCTCTCTTAACACGGCACATAGCTCCACTCCGAATGAAGTGAAGTCATGCGCAGTTGAGACATTGAATTGCTATAAAGTCATCCGGTGGACATATTTAGATCAGCCGTTTATTTCATTCAAAAATTTCAGCTCATTTTTATATTGAGCAAAGTCATCTTGCGAGCCGAATAAGCATGTTCGCGGGCCTGATCCAGCCGCAGGCCGTACATTTGACACCCCTGCACTAGATTTTAGACAATCCAAACTATTCAGTTGTTTTTAGTAATGCATCAACCAAAATGCAACACACAGTAAATGCAAACCAAAAAAGGTTTTAAGTGTTTTCTTTTGACAGAGACGATGTACAAGAAAACATTTAGGCTCAGGTAGGGATGGGTACCTAATTCTGTATTTTAAAAGTACTGTCCGATTTCTTTTTTATGTTGTGCGATATTGCGAAGAACTCCAATGAGGAAATTCTGTACTTTTAAAAGTACCGTCCGATTTCTTTTTATGCTTTTCGATATTGCGAAGAACTCCAATGAGGAATTGGTGCCAAAACGGGGGGACGCAAAACTTTTTTCTTTGGATTAAAGATGAGATTTTTATACTGAGCAAAGTCGTCTCGCGGGCCAAATAAGCCTGTTCGCGGGCCTGATCCAGGCGCGGGCCGTACATTTGACACCCCAGCACTAGATTTTAGAAAATCCAAACTACTCAGTTGTTTTTAGTAATGCATCAACCAAAATGCAACACACAGTAAATGCAAACCAAAAAAGGTGTCATGTGTTTTCTTTTGACAGAGACGATGTACAAGAAAAAATTTAGGCTCAGGTAGGGATGGGTACCTAATTGGGTACTTTTAAAAGTACCGTCCGATTTCTTTTTTTATGCTGTGCGATATTGCGAAGAACTACAGAGAGGAATTGGTGCCAAAAAGAGGAACGCCAAATTTTTTGTTTGGATTAAAAAAAGTCAGACCCTGACCAAACATTGGTAGGCTAATCTGCAAAACAACAGTCGTTGCTAACAACTTGAACATGTCTATTATTTTCTATCACTTAAAGACAAGGCATGAAAACCATTACAGAGACAGTTTTAAAATGTGACAAAATACTAACGTTACCTCAAAACCACAAATTAATACAAAGAAAAACACACTAAACGAGCCTAAAGGAGTTGTTATCCAAAGACACTCTATATGACTAACAGTCCCGTAGACACTGAAAAATTAAAAGATTCCATCTCTAAATTCATATATGTAGACATGACCCTAGAATACACTGTTGAAAAGAAAAGACTGCCGCTAAAATACTTTTTTTAATCGTTTTTTTTAGATTATCTTGTTCTTTTCATACAAATGAAAGAAGAAAAGATAAGCACAAATGACATTCATTTCAAATGTGTATGTATACGATATTAGGAAAAAATACTATATATTGATATGACAACAATAACGATATTATGTCACTGTGTTATCATCTAGCTGCAGGTTCATGCACTTGTTGGGGAAACATACACTCAAGCAGCACTCAAAGCAGACTCAGCTGGACTGCCACTAGATAATGTTGCTCCCACAAAACGCTAGTACTCAAAAGTGCAGTGAAGCTACACTTTTCAAAATGTGCTAGCTTGATGCTAATTTACATTGGATATACCATATACATGCTACCGATTAACATTAGTCAATTTAAATGGCGATTTCAACCCTTCGAATTTGGTAATGAAAACTACAACTAAGATGCACGCATCAATCAAAAAGTAAGTTTGTCACAAGTACAATACTTACAGTAAAAAATATTTTGTGGTACTCAAAAAAAGACCAGACTGGCACATTAAACTCAGTGACAAAGACTACTCCCTGGCAACACACCATAATCAAATACACTCCTGCCATGTTTCGTCTTGGAATTTGCAATTGTAGGTAAAGTCTATCAAAATTTTAAGAAAAGAAGATATAACAACTGTACAGCCCAGTTATCATTATTAGGCCAGTGTTAAATGAAAATAGAGATGTTAATAAACAACTAACATTTATTAACACATGAAAACACACAAAAGTATGGAAAATTGGTATCATTGAGTACCAGTGTTGATTCACAGTACCCGGGAATTAGTATTATATTGGTTCAAATGTAAAAAGGTACCCATCTCTAGGCACAGGCCTTCAATTGGTTAGACATCAGTGTGCAGTTAGGTCCTTTCCAGTCATGTTAGTTTGGGTTAGTGTTTGCCACAGCTAAAATACCTACCTGAGCACCCCCAAAAATACCGCTGAACTGTAGTGACAAATTTGGAAGTTCTGAATTAATACTGCTATATCCTGTTCAGTAATATGAAAACAGGAAACAATGGTACACACTATATTTACATGTACAAAATACCCATTATATCACATTACCTCTGCTTTTGGCGGCATCCTTCAGTCGATCCATTACTGAAGGTTTAACATTTTCCAGTAGGAACCGACCCTCAAGTCCTGGGTATAGGGATCTGATAACAGAACGTAAAAAGATGACATCAATATCCATCACCATTATTGTAATAATAGTCATAGTGTAACCCCAATGCATAATTGTGCCTTACCTGGGATACTCATCAGATGTAATGTAAACAGAATCCTTGTCAGTGACAGAAGATGAAAAAGTGGTAAATGTTCCATCTTGCAGTGGCAGTAGCTCCAGTCCTATCAGGTCGCTGTAATTGGCATCACTAAGCACAAACTCCAGTAGCAGTAGCTTCTCCTCTGAGGGCCCTTTATGCTTGCACTTCCTGACCACCTGCCGCAGCAGAGGCGGAGTAATTTTCTGGACTTCCGTGGACTCAACGGTGGCGTGGGCCGCCAATACTGCATCTACGGCGGCAGGCACATGTGCTACCTGCATCCCTGAGCTTTGGAGGTAGTTAATAACAGTGTCTGAAATGTCTTTGTCTATACTGAGCTCTGAAAACACAGCCTGGTCCACACTGACCCAGCTTTCACTGAGGGAAAAGATGACATCATGCTTGAGCAAGTCATGAAAAAGGGGCTGTAGAATGGGTTTCCACCTGGATTTCACTCGGTTTGGGTCGGGCCAAGCCGCATAGGTCCTACTAGGAGATAATGGAAAGTCTTGGTCCTTTTCTGTCTGTACCCTTTTGATAACCTCTGTGACGAGAATAAAGTAAGCCCTGGGGATGACGGTGATTATTAGTAGCTCATTCCACAAAGCAGCTGGATCCCTCCACTGGTCCACATCCCGCCACTTGATACTCCTCCGGTTATCTGTGAGTCCAAAGAAGCCACTGACATGTACTGGAAGCCCTGTCTCGCTTTCCTCCCCTGGGGGAAGAGGAAGAAAGCAAAATGCACGTCCTGAGAAAGCAAAGGCAGCTCCTTCGTCTTCTTTGTCCAACAGAGAAAGCGACAGAGCAATACCAATTGAAGGCATGAATTTTAAGTCATCTGCAAGAGAGTCCAACTCAGCACACATTCCTCTACCCCCAACTCCATTACACACAAGCCACGTCACCCTCTGAGTCTCTTTCTTGGTTTCGTCCTGAGTCTCGATGTTAAGCTGGTAAGTGACGCAAGTGATGCTGGAGCTGGGAACACGGTTACTGTAGTTGTCAATTGCCTGATCCAGCATCTTCAGCGAATCTGTTCTTTCAAGCTTATCATCAGTGTTTTCACTCGCTCTGACCTGAAACAACCTTCGCTCCAAACCATCAGACTCCCGCACATGCAAGGAGATTCTCCGAACGCTCTTCAGAAAGAGTAACACCGTGTCTGCGTCAGCTTTGAACGATTCAAAAAGTTCCAAAACCTTTTCTTTGTTGTAAAGATTTCCACTTAGCTCGGAGGGCTTGGTGCGGAGCGGGAAGCGGAACAGCGTTCCAGCAAAGTCGCCGTCTTTAATAGTTTGCTCTGAGCTGCCAAATATTCCAACATAAGGGGCGAACTGGTCAGACAGTTCTGTTACTTCCTTGATGTCCGTCTTTAAGTTCCAACACTGTCCCGACTCGTTCACTCCAAACAGCGTCTGGTGAGGGTCCAGGATGGCAATCTGGTCTCCACTGAATATGCTAGGAACATCTGAGCAAAAAGACAAACATTATAAGGTAACTGTTGTAAAAATTGTTGTGCATCAAGACACCTACCTGAAATATGGTAGACGGAGTTGAAACCAATCCCGAATCGTCCAACTTTCAAGGGATCGTCCCTTTTCCGACTCCTGGCTATCTCCTGTATGCCATTCCAGTCTTCCACAGTGAACATAGCATCATTGTACACATACAGCGCTGGACCTGCAAGCCAATAAGCCACGCCATTAACATAAAGTGTAACATCAGAAAATGACAGGAACATGGGGAGAATATAATATCTAAAGTTGCATAAAAGCGAAGAGGTGACAAATGCTGAATTACTTCTAGAATATATTACTTTTCTATGCCGTCACAGTAAGGTAAAAACAAAGTATCAGTTACAGAGCAGATTCTCAATGCTACTTCACAGCAAAAAAACAAAACAAGTACAGTATTGAACTCCTGTCCAAAAACTTACCTTGATGCTGAGCCATGTCAGGTGACCACAGTGACTCAACTCCATGCTCTGTCTCATCATACATGAACTTCACTTCTGTGGCTCCAGCGTCCTCTGCATTTTGAATCAGCTCCTAGTACGGTACAGAGTGTGTCACGTTCAAGAGGTCGAAATCTAAATTTGTCAAACAGTTATTTCTGAGTACAATTGAACTTGTTTTAGTCGACGCCCTCGAAACAGGTTCACTCACAGACACAAGGAGAGTGGCCAATATTAAAAGATATTTTGTTACTACGACAGTTTGTCGACTATTTCTGCATATTTCATTTCTGATTTCATACTCTTATTTAACAAAGCTCTTGCTGTAATCTTGTTGTATGTTTTGACAAATCTCAGTTCAAGCGGCTCACACACAAAAAAAAATACATGTAGGCATTTCGTTGGTTGCAGAGTTAGAATCAAGGTTGATACAGCCATGCTTTTATTTTGAAGCTTACACTTGCACTGAAGAGGAGGTCATGTAACTATAGGGCTATAACCGTGAAAGCATCAACTCATTAAATTAATCACAAATGTTATTGCATTAATCAGATTATGAATGCAGGTTGATTGCGCAATTCATTTGGACTATACATGCTCCTCTACCATAACCTATTGTTTTTCACACACACACACACACAAATCCAAACACAGACAGAGCGCAA
The DNA here is from genome assembly GCF_033978795.1 of Nerophis ophidion. Taxonomy (NCBI): domain Eukaryota; kingdom Metazoa; phylum Chordata; class Actinopteri; order Syngnathiformes; family Syngnathidae; genus Nerophis; species Nerophis ophidion. Next base: position 13,816,634 of record NC_084628.1, read on the forward strand.
CACAAACTGACATATATTTTTGTATTTCTTTACACGAACGCGCGCACTCACGCACACACGTACGCACACACGCACACCTGCCCCCCCCCCACCGCACACGCACGCGCGCACACTCACACATATACACACAAATGCACGGACACAAATCACAACACGGATGCGCAGATTGTTTTTACATACACACAAATCTAAATAAACACACACAATTACAACATCTGATTACACACAAAAATATAGACGAATGCATTTGAAAATTGTTTTGCTACAATAATACTCCATAGTCTTTAATTATATTCCACTGTGGTAATGTACTTTTTTTTAGTAAATTAAAAACATATGTATGTTTCTTTTGTCACAATTTTTGAGAATGAGGTCAATCAAGTTGTGGACTCAAATATGTATAAACAATGGTTTGACGATTCAACTAATCAAAAAAACATCGCTGACTCGTCGACTATTAAAATAATCAATGCAGCCCCGTGGTAGCTAGACAATTTGTTATGTTAGTATTGTTTTTTTCACACTGCTTAGCAATAATGATGACGTTAATATCACAAGAACACATGTTGACATTAACGCACCAACTGTTCATGAAAATTATTCTTTATATATTTATATATATACATATATATATATGTAGGGCAGCACGGTGGAAGAGGGGTTAGTGCGTCTGCCTCACAATACAAAGGTCCTGAGTAGTCCTGGGTTCAATCCCGGGCTCGGGATCTCTCTGTGTGGAGTTTGCATGTCCTCCCGTGACTGCGAGGGTTCCTTCCGGGTACTCCGGATTCCTCCCACTTCCAAAGACATGCACCTGGGGATAGGTTGATTGGCAACACTAAATTGGCCCTAGTGTGTGAGTGTGAGTGTTGTCTGTCTATCTGTGTTGGCCCTGCGATGATGTGGCGACTTGTCCAGGATGTAGCCCGCCTTCCACCCGATTGTAGCTGAGATAGGCACCAGCACCCCAGCGACCCCGAAGGGAAAATGGATGGATGGATATATATATGTCTATATATAGATATATATATATATATATATATATATAGATATATATATGTATATATATATATATATATATATATACATATATATATATATATGTATATATATAGACATATATATATATATATACACATATACATATATATACAGACATATATACATACATATATATATATATACAGACATATATATACATACACATATATATATATATATATATACATACATATATATATAAACATATATATATATACATATATATATACACTGTATATATATATACATATATATATATATATATATATACATATATATATAAACATATATATATACATATATATATACACTGTATATATATATACATATATATATATATATATACATATATACATATATATATATATATATACATATATACATATATATATATATATACATATATATATATATATAATTATATATATATATATAGTATATATGTATATATATATATATATGTATATATATATATATACATATATATATGGATACATATATATGTATATCTAGATATATATATGCATATATATATATATACATATATATATACATATATATATATACATAACAATTTTAACAACATTAAAACGTTAATTTTAAAAAAGTAACAACAATTTTTACAATAATTGGCTTTGTGGGTTTATATTCTAATCAGTGACAGTGCATGATGTGGCTAAAATTAAGTTAGGGGTAAAATTATGTATGAAGTCCCTTGTCAATCAAGAATTTACATTTTAATGTCGTTCTTCAAGCAAACCCCTCCCACCCACTGATTGCGAAGCCCAATGCAGAGCGTGTGTCCTGCATCTAAGGCGGGGCAGCACCTGACTGACACAAACGACAGCGTTATTATACTGACACCGTTTCACATCAATTTCATCCAGGTGAAACCAACATTAGTTACATCAATATAAATGTAATGTTAACGTTATGTCGACAGCACATTTATTGCTGATCGGATGATCTTTAGTGTAAAAGTGGACGCTAGGTTGTTGGAGTTGTAGCAGACTATGCATTAGCAAAGATCATATATTGAGAGAAGACGATCTACCGCACAATGTTGTACAGGCACACAATGTGCCACACAAAGTACATTTGGAATCAGTTATATCATCTACTTTTTGTCGCTTAAAAAAATAAAGAGGACATGACCTCAATGTCCTCAATGTTAGTTACAGCTATGGACATAAGTGCGGTGGAGCAAGTATGAACACGGACTCAAAGAGGTTGTTGACAGACTGGTATCAGTATATGAATGTGATCACATTGTCACACTTACTTTCAGAATTTGACCACCTTCTGGGTACCTTCTTAGGATATCCTTGAGAAACTCAACCAGTGGTGGCGTCGTCTGTCCAAACCTCCCTACGTGCAGACAAGCCAGGTGAGCTCCACCTTTTTCCACAGAAAGTTGACTTTTTGCAAACAATATTAGACCTTTATACCTCCGCCTTTAAGGCCTCTTCCCTCCAGAGTGATGGATACCTCAGGGCTTCCCATTGGCACCAAGGTCCCAACCTGCATGCTGTCATCCAGCTAGGAAGAGCAGAAGTAGACACAGGTCTTACTATCATTACGGGGTGCCAAATTTTAAAATAAAGTCACACTTTTCTCCCATTTATATCACTTTTATCACATTCAACTAATGTTTTTCATATACAATTAAATAGTGAATCTAAATGATAAATCTGAATGTTAACTTTATGTTAAAAGTGAATTTTGATATGAATTCTAAATATACATTTTTAAAATTAATGTTATATATAAATGTTAAATCCAAATGTCTCTCAAAGTGTGAAGCTAAATATTAAAAAAAAAATGCAAATATTCCACTGTTTTCACGCTGACTGCAAAGACATAGACTGCAGATGTGCAGTGCCAGTGAGGATTTTTAACATTAGATTCAGATTTAACATTTAGCTTCACCATTTACTTTCCACCACAAATGTGAAGAAAATGAACTAAATGTGAGAAAAGGGAGCTAAATTTTCAAAATATATCAGCTACAAAACCGTGATTGACCCCATATATGACAAAATGGAGAATTCAAACCATGAAAATGTGCTGAAGATCCACAAAAAAACAAATAAAGTAAATGACAGATTTATGTAGCCGCACACTCAAATTCAGAATGAACTGACATAAACTACAGAAAATTATTTTCAAATGTTTCTGGGTATAGCAGCATTGGTGTAGAACTGCACACCAGCATAATGTTAAATTAATCCCTCTTTGACAGTGTCAATCAAAACCAAGCATGATTATCTCATTAAAGGCAGGATTTTTGATACAGTATTGCATTGTTGGGGGTCAGTTGTTATGTGAAGTGCAAGTTCATGACCTCCTTTATAGTAATATGAAGGAGTGGCCTACAGCTATTTTTTGCGCATGACTTAGATAGGAGAGGAACTGCGAAATGGCGAGCAGCCACCTGGCCCTATCAGTCAACTGAGCCCCGAAAACGAGGTCAGGTTCAAGTGTAACATATACACCAAAAGGACCATAACACACTGTATATTTGTGAAAATACATGCAGTACTACTAACCCTTACACTAACAGTTATTCATGTTTGCTGTCATATGATTAATACCTAAATAACACTTGGCAAAAATATATGTGGCTCTTGTCATGCTGCATTTTGAACAATCGAAGCACTGTTAAAGGTTTAGAATTGCTTATGTCAGCGTTTGCAACACAAGACCAGGATTGTTTCTGCTGCAGGCACTTCCCATGAATTGATTAACATGGACCCCAACTTAAACAAGTTGAAAAACTTATTCAAGTGTTACCACTTAGTGGTCAATTGTACGGAATATGTACTATAATGTACAATCTACTAATAAAAGTTTCAACCAATCAAACTGTGCATTCAAAGTAAGATGCTGTGTTGTTGGAGTGTTACTTGTACTGTAGCCACATTTCTGTTGTATTATTCCTGAAATGGTACATACATGTCATTAGTCACCTGAACATTACACTGGTTGGGTGTGAGTCATGCTGTGACTTTGATTATTGACCCTCTGGTGAAAAGACCTTACCTCGATTCTGACCTCAAAGTAAACTACTGACCAGTGTCCCACCTTCCCTTTATCTCAAAAGTTCTCGGAAAAAAATTGTTGCACAGCAGCTAAACGAACAATCTTTTGAACCCTTTCAGTCTGACTTCAGGGAAAATCACTTTACGGAGACAGCCCTCGCAAAAGTGACTAATGATATATTGCTAACTATGGATGCTGATATGTCATCCATGTTGCAGCTACTTGATTTCAGCGCTGCTTTCGATACAGTCGATCATAACATAGAACTGACCAACATGCCAGATTGTAGTCACCTGGAGGCGTGTCTAAATTAAATCAAATGGTTGTCCAGCAACTTTTTGCATCTTAATGTTAAGAAAACGGAAATTTTAATGATCAGTCCCGCTAGACACTGGCCCTTATTTAATAATACAACCTTAAAATTTGACAAAAAAACAGTTACCCAAAGTGACTTGGTAAGAAACAAGCGGTAGGAAATGGATGGATGGATGGACTTGGTAAAGAATAATGTGTTATAAAAACTGGGGGGAAATGTGGTCCCCACATATGCAGTCCCTTCCAAGGTTTCTCGTTATCCCCATTGGGTTGACTTTTTTCTTGCCCTGACGTGGGATCCGAGGCAAGGATGTCTTTGTGGCTTGTGCAGCCCTTTGTGATTAAGGGCTATAAAAGTTAACTTTGATTGATTGATTGATTTATTAAAAAGTTAAAGTTAAAGTACCAATGATTGTCACACCCTAGGTGTGGCTAAATTATTCTCTGCATTTGACCCATCACGATATTATGTGAATCATAATTCACAATTTATGAGAACTTTATTTATCATTTATGTATTTAATATTTAGCAATTTACTAAGTCATCTATTTATTTACTTACTAATTTATTTTTTTATTCACAGTTGTGTTATGGATTGAGTTCAAGCAAATATGTTCAAAATTACTATGAAACGAAAATGGGTAGAATTAGATAAACTATTTGTAATCCTACTCCTTTTTGTACATCCTGTAATGAGAAACTGGAAATATGTGCTGTATCATAATAAATTGTATGCATGGGGTTGTTAGCTTTGCAGGAGGATGACCATTAGAGCAATAAATAATTAATATATTGTTACAAGTTGCTGTTCGTGATTCAGCTACACAAAAAAACAAGTTTAGATTAGACAGTTGACATACAGGAAAGTTGCAGGCATTGAACAAAGTTGTGAGGCTGAACATCGTTTGTGACTAAACCACAGAGCAGTACATCAAATGAGGCAATTAAATGATGCTTTCCACAGCAGAAACGTCAAGAAAATGTAAACTAAAATACCGCCGCCTCAGCCAAACAACGCTAAATGTCATAGCATTGCAGGCAATATTGTTACACTTAAAGTCGTAAGACGTAAAACATACCATTTTGCCATTGTGAGCGAGCCGTTGGGCTCTGACGGGCAGGTTTGTCTCTTCATAGAGTAACTGCTTCACGTGGCCGACCGACGTCTTAGGGGAGACCTGGTAGGACCTCAGGCCAAGGTAGTCATGGCGAACTGTCACCCGTGGCAACCTTATGGGGGGGAAAAAAACAAAAAAATTGAGATAGGTGTTTGAGCACAACATTTAGTATTGATGTCACCGTCTCTGACTGAATCATTTTAATTTATTGGCACAACTTTAAGTGGTGTTGATGGCAGTATGCGTCACTAAAGCCTTATTACCATGAAACCTAATACAACATGACAGAAGCACCTAAAGGAAGGACTTGTCTTGCTTTCACAGGCAATATTGATTAAAAGGTAAAGTTATGACGAAGTAACATGAGGAAGGACAGCACACGAGTCCCAACTGTTCATGATTTACTGCCATTTGACTTTTTGAGTCTTGCTATATGTTGGTTCTGAAGCGGGGGTCTTAAACGTTTTCCAGGCCAAGGACAACCAAACTGATGGAGAGACGGAACGGGGACCCTTACTTATACGGATATGCTGTACTACTTATAGCCTGTATAAAATTGTCCTATAGGTGCCTTGTTATTGTACAATAACAGGATATTGAATCAAAGGGGTCGCATTATGATATTGTGTTACATTTCAAACACTTCTTAGTGGTCTGCACAACATGTAATGGGGTTTCCTTGGTCAAAATGTTGTATGGATTATGTTTTATAGACTATTTCTGACCATCTTTTTAGGTTGCGCCATTTTGTGGGCGGTTTTATTTACGTGGTTCCACTTTGACATCGTCTTCTCCCCACCGTCTTTGTTGCAGTTTTAGCGCATCCTATGCAAGTCAACTGACAGATATAAGTTCAAACAGTACACTAATTTGTATTAGAAATGACAACTGCGGAGGATGCATGTGCGTTTACGAGCCAGTCTGCCCCACAACAAGAGGATAGAGAAAAAGAAAAAAATGTATTAAATACAGCGCGGACTACAATGGCGCACTCACGCAAAGCACTTTGGGTGAATTTATACCATATATGAAGATATCCACTGACGTCACAGGGCAGAACGGTTTGTTTAGAGGAAGTATCAAGGAAGGCAAGATTGTTTAATAAACATATCCGCAATGCATTCCAATTTTGATTTTAAACTTGCGGGACTTATGCATCCCAAATACACAAAAACATGTACGAATTGGTAAGAAAGTTTTTTTTTTTTTTTGCATGATACAGTACAGCGCGGCTAAAGCTTGTTGGAAACCAGCACACTAATCACTAACTCGCCACAAGCTTGCTAATCGTCAGCTAGCAGCTAGGGACGATAATTGTTAGGTGGCAACAAGTACTCTATTTGCTACCTGGCCACAAGTGTATTAATCGCAAGGTGGCTGTTAAGTCCCCTATGCACTAGCTTATCGCTAGCTATCTTAAGTAATAAATTATGTTACCATTTGGACTAATAATGTGTATCTAAATCATTTTAATTTTTGAAAAAATAGTATATGAAGGCATTTTTTATTATTTTAAGTAGAATCAACGAAAAGTGTCACGACCCCACTGCACTACCTTTGCGACCCTCTAGAGCAGTGGTGCCCAACCTTTTTGTATCCGCGGACCGGTCAACGCTTAATAATTTGTCATGAAAAAGGGACGTTTTTGTCATGAAAAGGGGAGGTTTTTGTGGTTGGTGCACTAATTGTAAGTGTATATTGTGTTTTTTATGTTGATTTAATAAAAAATATATATATATATTATTATTATTTTATTTTTTTTAAATAAAAATGAATAAAAAATTCTTCCGGTGGTTGTGGACCACTGCTCTAGAGGCCGCGGACCGCCTGTTGAAGAGGCTCCAGACCGCCTGTTGAAGACCTCTAATCTTTTTAGTTTACTAAATTGCAATTTCAAATTTCTCGCGAAGTATCCTGTTGAAAACGTCGGTATGATGACGCGTATGATGACACGTGCGCGTGATGTCTCGGATTGTAGCGGACATTTTTTTCCAGCACGATCCAAGCCATAAGTAGTCTGCTTTAATCGCATAATTACACAGTATTCTGGACATATGTGTTGCTGAATCTTTTGCAATTTGTTCAATTAATAATGGAGAAGTCAAAGAAGAAAGATGTAGATGGGAAGCGGTGTATTGCAGCTGCCTTTCGCAACACAAACACAGCCGGTGTTTCATTGTTTACATTCCCGAAGGTGAGGCTTTACTATGGAACAGAGCGGTCAAGCGAACATGGTTCCCGACCACGTCAGGTTTCGGTGAGAAAATTGTGGTAATAAATCGGCTCTTACCGTAGACATGAGCGGAGCTTGCGTCCTCCTGCAGCTGCGGACTCTCTTACCTCCTCCCACCGGAGACACTGGCGGTCACCACAACCGTGGCCACACCCCTCCGACTTTCAGGTACCATATAATCTCACTAAAACACTAGTAACACAATAAGCAGATAAGGGATTTTCCAGAATTATCCTAGTAAATGTGTCTAATAACATCTGAATCGCTCCCACTGCCCTCGCCTTTTTTTTTCTCTAGTCCTTCACTGTCACTATCCTCATCCACAAATCTTTCATCCTCGCTCAAATTAATGTGGAAATCGTCGCTTTCTCGGTCCAAATCGCTCTCGCTGCTGGTGGCTATGATTGTAAACAATGTGGGAATGTGAGGAGCTCCACAACCCGTGACGTCACGTGCACATCGTCTGCTACTTCCGGTACAGGCAAGGCTTTTTTATTAGCGACCAAAAGTTGCGAACTTGATCGTCGATGTTCTCTACTAAATCCTTTCAGCAAAAATATGGCAATATCGCGAAATGATCAAGTATGACACATAGAATGGAACTGCTATCCCCGATTAAATAAGAACATCTCATTTCAGTAGGCCTTTAAGTGTATTAGTAGAATGGACTTTTCTCCTCTCGTTGTTGGTGTTGAACTTCTGTATGACTCGGAGACGAATGCATGATAGTATTCCATCAGAAAATATATGGAAATATTTGGCTTATTCAGCAGTTTTGGGTTCACTGGTTTATACAGTAGAGCCAATGCGGGTGTGGCAGACAACAGATGGACAGCTTAAAACCCATAAATAACTCAAATGGAAATGTATTAAATGCTAATAAGCAGTGAGGGTCAATTCTCCAATTCTCATGAAGTGACAGCTTTAGTCCTGATGAATTGAAGCAGCCTGGATATCCCGACCAAGCAGACAAAGGCACACAAAACATGTAGCTAGAGTAATATTTGCACATTTGATGGTGTTGAATGTGTGTTTTCATTCAAACTTACCACGGGTCTGGACAGTTGGCCATCTCGCTATTGTTGCAACAGAGTGTCCCAGCACAGAGACACTCTCATGGGACTATGTTCTGGTCGACTTCGCGTAGGGATACGCCATCCGGACTGCCGCACAACAAAAACAAACCCGTCAAAATCTGTCTGTTAACGCTTCACAACATGCTTATTTTGGACTTGTACACCCAAGCCATGGAGAAACAATATGTAGCAACAACAGAGTTAAGAGGCTTTATTCCCACTGTACACCACCAGGTGTCATTTTGTTTACTAGGAGGCGTTATCCGGCTATCTCATTAGCACTCACTTGTATCTGTCCCAATGCGCACCGATAACTGTCCGTCTGTAATAGTTGACAAATCACGTCAGGACATTCTCCAAGAAACGCTTGTTGTAACAACGACAATAGTGACTGTCACGGTCTTTCCCCGCCATTACAATAGCGACTCCTTCAAAGGCAATGTTCTAAGAATAAAAATGAATTAGCCTGCTCGAGAGTAGAGATGAAGCGAGATGGTTCAATGCTCGCCACTTCCGTGTCGTCTTAGATTGCGCCCGGAAAAACCAAAGGACGCAATTTACTGTTTTATAGTTCATCTATGGCAGGGGTCACCAACCTTTTTGAAACCAAGAGTTACTTCTTGGTTACTGATTAATGCAAATGGCTACCAGTTTGATACACACTTTAAAAAATGCCAGAAATAGCCAATTTGCTCAATTTACCTTTAATAAATAAATCTATAAATATACTAAAAAATGTGTATTTCTGTCTGTCATTCCGTCGTACATTTTTTTTTTCCTTTTACGGAAGGTTTTTTGTAGAGAATAAATGATGAAAAAAACACTTAATTGAACGGTTTAAAGGGGGAGAAAACAGGGGGAAAAAAAGAAAATTAAATTTTAAAACAGTTTTATCTTCGATTTCGACTCTTTAAAATTCAAAATTCAACCGAAAAAAGAAGAGAAAAACTAGCTAATTCGAATCTTTTTCAAAAATTAAAAAAAATAATTTATGGAACATCATTAGTAATTTTTCCTGATTAAGATTAATTTTAGAATTTTGATGACATGTTTTAAATAGGTTAAAATCCAATCTGCATTTTGTTAGAATATGTAACAAATTGGACCAAGCTATATTTCTAACAAAGACAAATCATTATTTCTTCTAGATTTTCCAGAACAAAAATTTTAAAAGAAATTCAAAATACTTTAAAATAAGATTAAAATTCCATTCGAAAGATACTCTAGATTTGCCAGAATAATTTTTAAATTTTAATCATAACAAGTTTGAAGAAATATTTCACAAATATTCGTCTTCGAAATAACAGAAGCTGAAATGAAGAATTAAATTAAAATGTATTTATTATTCTTTACAATAAAAATAATAAATTTACTTGAACATTGATTTAAATTGTCAGGAAAGAAGAGGAAGGAATTTAAAAGGTAAAAAGGTATATGTGTTTAAAAATCCTAAAATCATTTTTAAGGTTGTATTTTTTCTCTGAAATTGTCTTTCTGAAAGTTATAAGAAGCAAAGTAAAAAAATAATTGAATTTATTTAAACAAGTGAAGACCAAGTCTTTAAAATATTTTCTTGGCTTTTCAAATTCTATTTGAGTTTTGTCTCTCTTAGAATTAAAAATGTCGAGCAAAGCGAGACCAGCTTGCTAGTAAATAGATACAATTTAAAAAATAGAGGCAGCTCACTGGTAAGTGCTGCTATTTGAGCTATTTTTAGAACAGGCCAGCGGGCTACTCATTACGGGCTTACGGGCTACCTGTGCCCGCGGGCACCGCGTTGGTGATCCCAGATCTAGGGCCAATTTAGTGTTGCCAATCAACCTAGTGTGTGAATGTTGTCGCCGCCTTCCGCCCGATTGTAGCTGAGATAGGCACCAGCGCCCCCCTGTGACCCCAAAGGGAATAAGCGGTGGGAAATGGGTGGATGGATAGTTAATCTATGAATTACAAAGGAGTTTTTAGTTATTTAAACAGAGAAACTGCATGTTTTTACTGTAAATAAATATTTGGTTTGGAAAAAAGAAGCAATGGGGACATAGTTATTATTATGATCGATCCAGAAAAATAGAAAACGTATGTTGGTACTTGGTACCTATGCAAAGTTAATTTAACCATCAATGAAATGTCTACTAATCAACTCGGTATTATATTTAAAATGTATTTCATTTGACACAGCGCCCCCAAAAGGGGCACGCGGTAGTAATGGATGGATTTTACCATGAATTGATTAACGTGGCCCCGATTTTAACAAGTTGAAAAACGTATTCGAGTGTCACCATTTGGTGGTCAATTGTATGGAATATGTATTGTACTGTGCAATCTACTAATAAAAGTTTCAATCAATGAATCAATGGAAGGATGGATAATGTTTGTCTTCTCCTGGCTAGTTTTAATAGGCAAAGAGTATGTCGACGCCAAGATCATTGACACTCTGCTCTACTCAACTCGCCGACTGTTCCGGAAGTGCGTTTTAAATGTTTACATTAAAAGCTTTAGAACATATAATACAATTCCCTTTTGTAATACAAAAAGTAATATCCAAAAATCCCGAAATATAGTAAACTTTGACATTTTGAAATATGAAACATTTTCGAAAATAGATGCTCTTTATGACTTTCTTTGACCAGGAAGTCTATCTCGCACTGTGGAATTCTGGGATTTGAAGTCATGACATGGCTAAAATGCAAGCACACTGCAGAACAGTATTAACCAATGCTGCTGTATGTTTTCCAAGTAAAGTAAAACACTGACAGTATAACATTTTCACACAATTTTAAATGCACCGAATACCTTTTTAAATAATTAATGCACAGAAAGTGACATACCACCTGAGTGTCAAAGCCTTCAAACATCATACCTTGAACAAATTCTGCCAATTCAAACTATCTTGCAAAAAATAATGCCACGTATGCCACTTACCGGTGTATCGCAATTGCAGTCATACTACAGCAACACCCGTAATATAAAACCACATTTCCTGGTGCTCAGTCACCTCAGCAACCTGCATCTTACATCTGCCGCATTGAAGAGAGAGAGACTGTGGGGCAAGAAGGGACACACAAGTCAGCAGCTACTCTGCACGCCCTCCTCTGCAGTGCAAGAAACTAAAAACCTCCTGTGGCCATTTACATGCATGTCGAACAATCTTAAATTATTTTATTACATGACAGTAAATGGGGACTACCTTGGAGCTGCGCACACGCAAGGTATCAGAACGATGCTGCTGCAGTCATTTATTTTAAAGCACAAGTTTCTTAAAGCGACAGTGACACAAGCGGATAGTCAGTTGGCCTTAAGTAGTTTATGTGCAAAATAAAATAAATAAACAATAATGTTGTGTTTGAATAATAGTTAAGGCAACACATCTGAGAAATAGCACATAAGACGAAGATAAGAAGGGAAGGGAGACTTTTAAAATATTATTTTCAGCAATACAATACGATTCCAGTAGAGGGAAACAAAACCGCACCAATCGCCAGTGTGAACGTTTTAGTATGGTGTAGAGCAGTGGTTCTCAACCTTTTTTCAGTGATGTACCCCCTGGGGGAAAAAAAAACGTTTATTCAAGTACCCCATAATCAGAGCAAAGCATTTTTGGTTGAAAAAAAGAGATAAAGAAGTAAAATACAGCACTATGTCATCAGTTTCTGATTTATTAAATTGTATAACAGTGCAAAATATTGCTCATTTTTAGTGGTCTTTCTTGAACTATTTGAAAAAAAAAGATGTAAAAATAACTAAAAACTTGTTGAAAAGTAAACAAGTGATTCAATTATAAATAAATATTTCTACACATAGAAGTAATCATCAACTTAAAGTGCCCTCTTTGGGGATTGTAATAGAGATCCACCTGGATTCATGAACTTAATTCTAAACATTTCTTCACAAAAAAAGAAATCTTTAACATCAATATTAATGGAACATGTCCACAAAAATCTAGCTGTCAACACTGAATAATGCATTGTTGCATTTCTTTTCACAGTTTTTGAATTTACATATATATTCTGTTGAAGTATTATTCAATAAATACATTTATAAAGGATTTTTAAAATGTTGCTATTTTTAGAATATTTAAAAAAAAATCTCACGTACCCCTTGGCATACCTTCAAGTACCCCCAGGGGTACGCGTCCCCCCATTTGAGAACCACTGGTGTTGGGCAATCTAATAAGAGACTAAACAAGACTTGACAAACAAAGATATCGAATTTTGACATACACAGTACATCTATATGATTATTTTTTTTATTATCAAAGCCAACATTTGATTTAATTAAATATCCACAAAGTAGTGCAGGGTGTTCACAATGTTTTCACAAACGGTCCGCTACAGCAGTGGTTCTCAACCTTTTTTCAGTGATGTACCCCCTGGGAATTTTTTTTTTTTTCAAGTACCCCATAATCAGAGCAAAGCATTTTTGATTGAAAAAAAGAGATAAAGAAGTAAAATACAGCACTATGTCATCAGTTTCTAATTTATTAAATTGTATAAAAGTGCAAAATATTGCTCATTTGTTGTGGTCTTTCTTGAACTATTTGAAAAAAAAGATGTAAAAATAACTAAAAACTTGTTGAAAAGTAAACAAGTGATTCAATTACAAATAAATATTTCTACACATGGAAGTAATCATCAACTTAAAGTGCCCTCTTTGGGGATTGTAATAGAGATCCATCTGGATTCAGGAACTTAATTCTAAACATTTATTCACACAAAAAAGAAATCTTTAACATCAATATTAATGGAACGTGTCCACAAAAATCTAGCTGTCAACACTGAATAATGCATTGTAGCATTTCTTTTCACAGTTTTTGAACTTACATATATATTCTGTTGAAGTATTATTCAATAAATACATTTATAAAGGATTTTTAAAATGTTGCTATTTTTAGAATCCATCCATCCATCCATTTTCTACCGCTTATTCCCTTTCGGGGTCGCGGGGGGCGCTGGCGCCTACCTCAGCTTCAATCGGGCGGAAGGCGGGGTACACCCTGGAGAAGTCGCCACCTCATCGCAGGGCCAACACAGATAGACAGACAACATTCACACTCACATTCACACACTAGGGCCAATTTAGTGTTGCCAATCAACCTATCCCCAGGTGCATGTCTTTGGAAGTGGGAGGAAGCCGGAGTACCCGGAGGGAACCCACGCAGTCACGGGGAGGACATGCAAACTCCACACAGAAAGATCCTCAGCCTGGAATTGAACCCAGGACTGCAGGACCTTCGTATTGTGAGGCAGACGCACTAACCCCTCTTCCACCGTGTAGAATATTTAAAAAAAATCTCACGTACCCCTTGGCATACCTTCAAGTACCCCCAGGGGTACGCGTTCCATACGAAGGTCCTGCAGTCCTGGGTTCAATCCCAGGCTCGGGATCTTTCTGTGTGGAGTTTGCATGTCCTCCCCGTGAATGCGTGGGTTCCCTCCGGGTACTCCGGCTTCCTCCCACTTGCAAAGACATGCACCTGGGGATAGGTTGATTGGCAACACTAAATTGGCCCTAGTGTGTGAATGTGAGTGTGAATGTTGTCTGTGTATCTGTGTTGGCCCTGCGATGAGGTGGCAACTTGTCCAGGGTGTACCCCGCCTTCCACCCGATTGTAGCTGAGATAGGCGCCAGCGCCCCCCGCGACCCCAAAAGGGAATAAGCGGTAGAAAATGGATGGATGGATGGATGGTGTTGGGCAATCTAATAAGAGACTAAACGAGACTTGACAAACAAAGATATTGCATTTTGACATACACAGTATATCTATATGATTATTTTTTTTATTATCAAAGCCAACATTTGATTTAATTAAATATCCACAAAGTAGTGCAGGGTGTTCACAATGTTTTCACAAACGGTCCGCTACAGCAATGGTTCTCAACCTTTTTTCAGTGATGTACCCCCTGGGAAAATGTTTTTTATTCAAGTACCCCATAATCAGAGCAAAGCATTTTTGGTTGAAAAAAAGAGATAAAGAAGTAAAATACAGCACTATGTCATTAGTTTCTGTTTTATTAAAGTGTATAACAGTGCAAAATATTGCTCATTTGTAGTGGTCTTTCTTGAACTATTTGGGAAAAAAAAGATGTAAAAATAACTAAAAACTTGTTGAAAAATAAACAAGTGATTCAATTATAAATAAATATTTCTACACATAGAAGTAATCATCAACTTAAAGTGCCCTCTTTGGGGATTGTAATAGAGATCCATCTGGATTCATGAACTCAATTCTAAACATCTCTTCACAAAAAAAGAAATCTTTAACATCAATATTTATGGAACATGTCCACAAAGAATCTAGCTGTCAACAATAAATAATGCATTGTTGCATTTCTTTTCACAGTTTTTGAACTTACATTCATATTTTGTTGAAGTATTATTCAATAAATAAATTTATAAAGGATTTTTGAATTGTTGCTATTTTTAGAATATTTAAAAAAAATCTGACGTACCCCTTGGCATACCTTCAAGTATACCCAGGGGTACGCGTACCCCTATTTGAGAACCACTGGTGTAGGGCAATCTAATAAGAGACAAAACGAGACTTGACAAACCAAGATGTCTAATTTTGACATACACTGTAAATCTTTATGATTATTTTTTATTATCAAAGCCAACATTTGATTTAATTCAATATCCACAAAGTAGTGCAGTGTGTTCACATTTTTTTCCACAAACATTCCCTTACAGTATTACATAAAAGGCACCTTTTGGACACCCATATGTTAAGCAATGCATTAGCACAAATAATGACATGATTTGCTGAAACTGACATGTGCAGACATGTATGGCAATTAGTTACTATTACTGCAGTGCTGAACTTTTGTCCTCTGTACCTTTGGTGCAAATACACAACGGCACGTATACAATCTCCTCCTATATAATTGTTCTTAATATCATATATCCTGCCAGTTCATTGTAAATGATGCATATTGCTCGTACATTTCTGTCCTGATACATGAAAAATACAATACACATCTTATGGTATTAGTTAATTTTGAACATGCATACAGTTACAAGATGTACTTCACATAATTAATTCTACCTACTGATATACTAAAGGTCTTAAGTGTTAAGTGTACTTGCATGCACATGTTTTAAATTGGATTTGTCTTCTTTGGTTGAGAATAATTGTTTTACAGTCTTGGGGAGCAGGTTATATATAGTATGCTTTGTGCATAATTTTAGCTATTTGCATGTTAAGTATTATTTCAACTGGCCTCTTTTGTAACACAGATCGTAATTGAGGTTTACTTTTGTAGTTATTACCCCATTTTTCTTAGAACATATTCTGTTTATTCATTATTGAAATATTTCTTCCCACCTTATATTGTATATTTTATATGAGATTTCCAGTTAATTTTATCATCTATTTTTATTATTACTCTTTTCTGTCAAAATGTACTTTGTCTATTTGTATTTCAGGCATCTGGTCATGATGCCACCCGGATTCGGGTACGTCTGACCGGTAGGAGGCCACGGGGAAGACCCAGGACACGTTGGGAAGACAATGTCTCCCGGCTGGCCTGGGAACGCCTCGGGATTCCCCGGGAAGAGCTGGACAAAGTGGCTGGGGAGATTAAAGTCTGGGCTTCCCTGCTTAGGCTGCTGTCCCCGCGACCCGACCTCGGATAAGCGGAAGAAGATGGATGGATGGATATTTTATATTTGTGTTTGACTTTCTCTTCTGCCGTTACCGAATAGCATTAATATAGTTTTATGGAGATTCCCAGATAGTCTGTTTATGTGAAACCATCTCTTTGATTTATTAATTTCTTCTGTTATTATTTTTATTAGCTTCTGTGTGTCCTCTCCTAAGCAAAACTCAGTCGTATCGTCGACAAATAATATTAACTTTAAGTCCTTTGTTACTTTACAAATGTTGTTTGTATAGAGATAGAACAATTGTGTTCCCAGTATCGATCCTCGGGGTACGCCACAAGATATATTTAGCGCTGCAAAAATGTGATCACCTAACTTCACGTATTGCTTCTTGTTCTTACCCAGTTCAGGACCAACCCCCTGATGCCATATTATGATTAATTGCATCAAAGACTTATGTTAGATCCATAAACACTGCAGCTGCACACTGATTACCATCTATTTAACTGGTATATTGTATAATCGTTAAGCACATTTACTGTAACATCTGCAACTCACTAAGGAGAAGACTGACTGCAATGATCTCCAAATGCAAGACCGTTGTTGAGTGGTGGCCAGATGATGCTAACGTTTACGATTGCCTCTAATTATGACTTTAAGCTGTTCCTGTTTCTGCTGTGGTGCAGAAGTCGAATCTACTCTAACACGTGTTGGCCAATACTGCAACTCTGCAGGGGTACAAATAATGAAGCATAGCACAATAACTTTCTCTGTTATCATTTATGATGCTACTGACAATGCGAGGTGAATACCTTTTTTTCCTGCACAGATTAATCAAATTACTGTGTTCGTCATTGAGGGGGCTCGGCTTTAAAAACAATTTAGGTTAATTGGTAACACTAAATTGGCCCTAGTGTGTGAATGTGAGTGTGAATGTTGTCTGTCTATCTGTGTTGGCCCTGCGATGAGGTGGCGACTTGTCCAGGGTGTACCCTGCCTTCCGCCCGATTGTAGCTGAGATAGGCGCCAGCGCCCCCCGCGACCCCGAAAGGGAATAAGCGGTAGAAATGGATGGATGGATGGATGGTTTTGCGGATTTTGACATTTTTGGCGCCCCCTATCCACTGACCTTAAAAGATCTTTACAGGACATGTCCAGACCTGTTTAGATATTTAGTCAATTTTATTGTGTGTTGTTAGTACCTTGTGTCATGATTAAATACATACCATAACTCGTTAGGTAATAATGAATAATACATTATCCAAACCAATAAAAATGTCTATTTTTGAACCCTATGACATGCCACACATTTTAAGTGTGTGGCATTTAAACGCATTTTAAATGTGAATAATATACAAATGGTATGAATAGGTACGTATTACTTGTACGTTACGTACATGCTGTATTATAATGTTTTATAAATTATTACCAACTAATGAGATGTTTTTTGTTGCATACATTACATTTACATTGAATTTTGAAAAACAGCGCCCCTATACGACACCTTCATGTACTTGCATCTAAATTGAACTATGATTATTTACTATGCCACTAAACAAATATGTTCTGTGTGGTTTGTTTTCGTCATGCGCTCATATTTGATGACAATAAAGAATTATATTCCATAACGTTTCAGTTAGTCTGCGGGACAGCCTTTTATTCAATCTAACTGATTTCAGAGCAGCTTTGTGAGCCAAGCTGCTTCCAGAGCAGATGCGCGACGGTTCATGTGATGTATGTCGGCGAGTCAGCTGTTCTCAGATCAGATTGCCGCGCTCGTGCAAGACGCCCCACCTCGGCTCCGCCTTTGATCTGTCGGCTGCTGTTTAAAGTTGGTCTTGTGTTGAAAGCGAGCGGAGCGGCGAGCGACACCGCTGCACAACACCCACACAGGACCGCCTCGGACTTTTATCTGGAGACCTGCTTGTTTGTAGCTAGCAGGTAAGAATTCTGATTACTTTGTCAAAGCGGGTAAAGAAAAAAACAAGAAAAAAACAATGAGCCATATTACGTTGAACAAGATGCAACACTAGCTTTGCAATGAATGAAGAGTTGACGTTAACACGTTTTTGTACGGTTTAGAAATTCCTGCTTAATTTTCTATATGTGTTTGCAATGTGTATCACGAGTCGAACATGGAATGTTTTTAGCTGCTGCATCCTCTTTCTTACGGATATTTTAGCTGTGCCTATATACATGCTTTGTCAGTGGCTGTTTATTTTAAGACAAAGCTTTGTGCAATTCTTCGTTTTTCTACTAACATTGTGCCTTTTTGCTCAGTTTTCCCTTGTTTGTTTATATATATATATATATATATATATATATATATATATATATATATATTTTTTTTTTTTTTTTAGGGGTGTGGGGAAAAAATCGATTCGAATACTAATCGAATATGTTGTGCGATTCAGAATCGATTCTCATTTAAAAATAAAAGACGATTTTTATTTTTTTTAATCAATCCAACAAAGCACTACACAGCAATACCATTACAATGCAATCCAATTCCAAAACCAGACCTGACCCAGAAACACTCAGAACTGCAATAAACAGAGCAATTGAGAGGAGACACAAACACGACACAGAACAAACCAAAAGTAGCGAAAAAAAAAGAATATTATCAACAACAGTATCAATATTAGTTATAATTTAAGCATAGCAGTAATTAAAAATCCCTCATTAACATTATAATTTGACATTTATAAAAATTAAAAAAAGAACAATAGTGTCACAGTGGCTTACACTTGCATCGCATCTCATAAGCTTGACAACACACTGTGTCCAATGTTTTCACAAAGAAAAAATAAGTCATATTTTTGGTTTGTTTAATAGTTAAAACAAATTTACATTATTGCAATCAGTTGATAGAACACTGTCCTTTATAATTATAAAAGCTTTTAAAAAAATCTCCTACTCTGCTAGCATGTCAGGAGACTGGGGTAGATCCTGCTGAAATCCTATGTATTGAATGAATACAGAATCGTTTTGAATCATAAAAATATCGTTTTTGAATCGAGAATCACGTTGAATCTAAAAAAAAAATCGACATTTTATCAAACCGCGACCCCAAAAATCGATATTGAATCGAATCGTGGGGCACCCAAAAATTCGCAGCCCTAATATATATACATATATACATATATATATATATATATATATATATATATATATATATATATATATATATATATATATATATATATATATATATATATATATATATATATATATATATATATAAAATCTCCTGATGATTGAGGGAACCCCTCATGAAACAGTTCTGTAGAGATGAAGTAGTCTTGTGATTTTTCCCACACCTATATATATATATATATATATATATATATATATATATATATATATATATATATACATATATATATATATATATATATATATATATATATATATATATATATATATATGTATATATATATACATATATATATATATATATATATATGTGTATATATATATATATATATGTGTGTGTGTGTGTGTGTGTGTGTGTGTTTTTGGGACACCACGTCTGTATGCCAGTAAAACCATCATCATCAAAATCCTTTTTTGTCTCCTCCAGCTGCTAGCTACAAAAGGCTCAACAAAATGGTCCGGATGAATCAACTGTCTCTTGTCATAACCGTACAGGTTATATTTTCAACTGTGGTAAGTTTTTTCCCCCCTTCAATTACTTTGAGTTTAACTGCTAGGTTTTGTGTTATCGTGATTTAAAAAAACAAAAACAAAAAAACCGCCAAGTATGTATTTACAATATGAGGACACGATGAGGGCTGGGTGTCATGGCCAATTTCTCGAATCGATTCGATTTTGATTCATAAGATATCATAAAAGACTCATTTGTTACAAAATACAATATTTTTTTTCTCTTTGCCACAAACAACTTTGGACTTTCTTAAAAGTTTAAACTATCCATCCAACCATTTACTACCGCTTATTCCCTAAAGGGAAAGTTTAAACCAATGCTTTGTAAATCGATATTGCAAAATTTTAAGTATATCGATCCATAGTCGAGTATTTTACCCAGCCTTATACAACAGGTAACATAAGTAGAAGTGGCACCTCATTTTTTTTTGTACGACCCTTTTTTTGCATATAATTCAGTTTCGCCTAAAGTTTGTAAGTTGTTTTGTTTATCAAAAGGACAAAAAGTGTGCGTAACAAACTGGCATACACTCTGCGGAATTGAGTGCAGAGCCAAAGAAATCTCCTAAAACCTCACTCTATGTGCTATTTAAAAATTACGACTGCAAAATAAACCAACTAAAGTTGCACTTTGATAAAGAAGGTGAGAACACTATTGAATTCAAGAAGTACGAGAGTGGCGTCTGCTCGGCATCTCAGTTAAGGGTGACGTAAAAAAATGTTCATCCTTTGTATGTATTTCACACTATTTTCTGCATGTATAACTACACTTAGGTCATGTCTACACTAAGGCGTTTAACCCCTTAAACAAATAATTATTTAGCCTAAGCCCTGTTTCAGCCACACTAAACCATCGTTTAAGGTTCCCCTTTTCGGACAAATTTTCACACGGGTAAGTCAGCCATGTAATTCTTGACTCTCCTGCACTTAGCTTTGTATGGACTCATTGATCGTTTACAAAGTGAGTTCGGACGGGAAAGGACGCCAGAAAGGACATCAGAAAGAACGCGCCTCAGGCAGCTTCATAACAAAGACGGAGGCGGATCATCCAGACATGCCCATGTTTCTCCTTCTTCTACATGTACAGGCGCTTTTGGAAATCACAAATCAATACCTAAAGAGAAAGCAACTGGCAATTGTAGCTATTTCAGATACAACACTTCTCAGACGGCAAGAGAACTTTCAAATGTGAGTCTATTTATCGAAAAACTTCGTCCTTTCCTCCCGTGGATGTGATCTTGATAACCGGTGGCATTGTTGTGTGTGAACATGGATAATATTAGCTGTGATTAACCTTGGATAACCTTAGCCGATGACAGTGATTCTCAAACTGTGGTACGAGGCTCCATCTAGTGATACGCCCAAGAATCCATTCATCCATGTTCTACCGCTTAGTCCCTTTGGGATTGCAGGGGGGCGGTAATGCCTATCTCAGCTACAATCGGGTGGAAGGTGGAGTACACCCTGGACAAATTGCTACCTCATCTCAGGGCCAACACAGATAGACAGACAGCATTCACACTCACACTCTAGGGCCAATTTAGTTTTGCCAATCAACCTATCCCCAGGTGCATGTCTTTGGAAGTGGGAGGAAGCCGGATTACCCGGAGTGAACCCACACAGTCACGGGGAGAACATGCAAACTCCACACAGAAAGATTGAACCCAGGACTACTGAGGACCTTCGTATTGTGAGGCAGACGCAGTAACCCCTCCTTCACCGTGCTGCCCGCCCAAGAATCATTTAAATAAATACTCAAACAGTGGTACTATTCAAACTGCATGTAATGTTACAGTGGCCAAAACTAAGGAATATACTTGTTCAATAAAACCTTTGCTTTGTTTTTAATGAATATTCAGGCTAACTACGCTACTGTATTCTAATGCTGCTATTCTGTTTTCTGAGGGGGTACTTTGTGAAAAAAAAGTTTGCGAACCACTAGTCTATAAATTGGGTACATGTTTGGGTGTATGGAACAGATTAATTGGATTTGCATTATTTCTCACGTGGAAAAAATGGCTTCAGTCGGACCTTTTGGAATGAAAATGAAGTTACAGCTGTATATGACGTTATTGAGCTTTTGTACTTTTCATACGTTATCTCTCAGATTCCTTTGTATGTTTGGGGCTTTTGGTGATTTGTGACTCTCTGCCCCTGTGGCAATGATATGTCATCTCCTCAGTGCCAAACGCGGCCTCTTTAAAGCCTTACAATTTTGATAATGATGATAAAAAATGTTGAAATGCAGGAATATCTTAACCGTCCTTCACTCTTTCTTGCTCAGATTCCTGCGACAGGCGAGGAGGAGAGCAGGGAATGCAGGGAACAGGAGTATAAGGACCAGTTTGGGAATTGTAAAGCCTGCAAGCAATGCAATGCAGGACAGGAGCTATCAAAGGTTGGGAAAAATTCCTCCGTGTGTGTTTTTTCTCTCTCTCAGAAGCTTAAGTTAAAACATTTAGCATGGTTTATTTAGCAGAACGCTCCTGTTCAAGCAACGTCCGTCAACAACATTGCTCAGATTAGTCATGTTGATTAAAAAACAGGGGAAGCATGCCAGGAGTGGACATGACTATTTAGAAGATCATCCTATCCAGGCAAGCATGGTTATTAATTACTTCCCCTCATTCATGAACAGAGCAGCCAAGCCGTTATTAGCTTGAGTCTAAAAAGCCAACCTGTCTTTATTCAGTCACACCCATACTTTTAACCGGCTGAATGGCTTCCATTGTTTTTAACCTCCCTGGCACCCTCTCCCGCTCATTGTCTGTGCCGTTTGAAGCCGTGCCTAAGCTTGCCGCTTTCTGGGTTGGCGATAGTTTTTTTTTGGAGTGCTTTGTATGAACAGGCCTCTCTCTCTGTGGTGTCAGCTCCGCTCAAGACTTTCCCTCCTTTTGCAGACAGTGATGGAAATGTGAGTAAACTATTACCCGCCAGCCACCATTTGCAAGACACACTGAAATATATATTTTAACAAAAGAAAAAAAGGAATTTGACCACAATTCTTTAAATATGATGATGGAGGAACTGGACAATAAGTTAAAAGACGGACCTCCCAGGAACAATCTCCCTATACATGTTTTGCCATCACAAACATCCGCTAAACATTAGCAAAATCAACCAGTTGTCAGGCTTGCCACTGACAGTTTGTTTGTGTTTTAGTTTTTCCTCTGTGTGCTCTTAGTATTTCCTGTCCTTAGTTCCTGTCAGCACTCTTATTTTGGTTCAGCTTCCTGTTTGTCTCCCTGTGTGCTGTTTTCCCTCAACTGCGGCTGATTGGCACTTGGCCACACCTTTTGTCAATCAGCCCGCTCCTACTTGTACCTGCTTTGTCTTGAGTCAGTTGCTGGATTATTGTCGTTGCCACATGTCGCACTTGTCTTTGCTACCTGTCGTGTCGTGTCGATGTCATCGTTACAGCTACTACCTCTCGTGCTACTATTTGTCCTTGTCGTCGTAGCGGTAACCTGTTCCTGTTAGCTATTTGTAGTTTGTTTTCTCCTAGCTTTTTGTTTTATTGTTAGACATTAGCTGTTTCCAGTTTTTCTGTTTTCTGCTAGATACCTGTTAGCTTCCACGCTAGGCCTTTTGTTGGTTATCTGCCCACGTGCAGATAACCAACCAACAACCAAGATAGGCAATTTTGGTTTGAACCCTTTGTTTGGTTTTGTTTTAGTGTTTTTATATTGAAACCATGTTTTCTCAATCCATGCCTGCCTCAATCTCTGCATCTTGGGGTTCGTCATCAACAAACTTTCACACCAGTATTGCTAACCTGTTTATTATGAGTTTATAAAGTGTTAATTGGTGTCTTATTGCCTAATACCAAGTGGATGCATTGTTATGCAACATTCTGTATAAGATTTAATGAATACATTGGTGCAAGTTGGTAGAAAGTTGTTTACAATTGGTAATTAAAAGATATATGATCATTATTTATCTACTTCTGCACAACTGGTAAACACTTAAGGGGGTACACATACTGTACGTGTTTTTGCCACCCTAGGAAATGTTTTATTCAGTGATTAGTAACTCGTCCCATTTACTTAATACATAATAGTGAAACCTGGTAGAAAGCCGTTTAACTGTTACCTAATGCTTTACAAATGGTTTAAAAGATGTGATCACTTTATGGAGTGCCTTTATTGTAAAGTTGTATCTGTGAACCGCACGACTCCCTCATTAATGGTAAATAAAGTGATCAGTAGCGAGTTTGCTTATACTTAATAAAGAGGTGATACATTTATTATAGCCATAGGATAATCAGTGTTTCTTTACATAGTCCATTGTTGGGCCGCCAAAAAATATCAGTTTCTTAGCTGCATTGGTATTCCATTCTAACACACTTTTCCACCACTTGTGGCAGTAATGACAATATCAAACCAAACAGAAGAAGTCTGAAGCTAAAGTCATGGAGAAGTCTATTAAGCGCAAAAATAGGACTAAAGTGGTTAAGCTGTAATTTCTTTTTCACTTCAATTTTATTCAAAGTTTAATCAAGAAATATATATTTTTATTATTATTGATTTAGTTACAATTGATTTATCCTAGCATTGCGTGATTGTATGTAAATTATTTTTTTTCCATATACAGTACATTTGATTACGATAGTATTTATTTTTGCAATCATGACAACCAAAGTCTTGATAATGTTTGTGATTAACATTTGCTTTCATATCATTTGACAATGTTTGTCCTGTTAAACTGTAAGTAGGTTAGATATAATTATTAAATCTTATTATTAAATTAATATTCAGTGTTAATATTAGTGTTAAGGCAGCGAAAAAGATGGGCCCGAGGTCAAAAAGGTTAAGAACCTCTGATTTAAGTAATACCTAATTACAAACCCCGTTTCCATATGAGTTGGGAAATTGTGTTAGATGTAAATATATACGGAATACAATGATTTGCAAATCTTTTTCAACCCATATTTAGTTGAATGCACTACAAAGACAAGATATTTGATGTTCAAACTCATAAACTTTTTTTATTTTTATTTCAAATAATAATCAACTTAGAAATTCATGGCTGCAACACGTGACAAAGTAGTTGGGAAAGGGCATGTTCACCACTGTGTTACATCACCTTTTCTTTTAACAACACTCAGTAAACGTTTGGGAACTTAAGAAACTAATTGTTGAAGCTTTGAAAGTGGAATTCTTTCTCATTCTTGTTTTATGTAGAGCTTCAGTCGTTCAACAGTCCGGGTTTTCCGCTGTCGTATTTTACGCTTCATAATGCGCCACACATTTTCGATGGGAGACAGGTCTGGACTGCAGGCGGGCCAGGAAAGTACCCGCACTCTTTTACTACGAAACCACGCTGTTGTAATACGTGGCTTGGCATTGTCTTGCTGAAAAAAGCAGGGGCGTCCATGATAACGTTGCTTAGATGACAACATATGTTGCTCCAAAACCTGTATGGACCATTCAGCATTAATGGTGCCTTCACAGATGTGTAAATTACCCATGCCTTGGGCACTAATACACAGATGCTGGCTTTTGAACTTTGGGCCGATAATCCGGATAGTTTATTTTCTCTTTTTTCCGGAGGACAACACGTCCACAGTTTCCAAATATAATTTGAAATGTGGACTCGTCAGACCACAGAACACTTTTCCACTTTGCATCAGTCCATCTTAGATGAGCTCGGGCCCAGCGAAGCCGGCGGCGTTCCTGTGTGTTGTTGATAAATGGTTTTGCTTTGCATAGTAGAGTTTTAACTTGCACTTACAGATGTAGCAACCAACTGTAGTTACTGACAGTGGTTTTATGAAGTATTCCTGAGCCCATGTGGTGATATCCTTTACACACTGATGTCGGTTTTTGGTGCAGTACCGCCTGAGGGATCAAAGGTCCGTAATATCATCGCTTACGTGCAGGGATTTCTCCAGATTCGCTGAACCTTTTGATGATTTTACGGACCGTAGATGGTAAAATCCTTAAATTCCTTGCAATAGCTCGTTGAGAAATGTTCTAAAACTGTTTGACAATTTGCTTACAAATTGATAACCCTCGCCCCATCCTTGTTTGTGAATGACTTAGCATTTCAAGGAAGCTGCTTTTATACCAAATCATGGTATCCACCTTTTCTGAATCAGCCTGCACACCTGTGGGATGTTCCAAATAAGTGTTTGATGAACAATTCTGAACTATATCAGTATTTATTGCCACCTTTCCCAACTTATTTGTCACGTGTTGCTGGCATCAAATTCTAAAGTTATTATTTGCAAAAAAAAAAAAAAATGTTTATCAGTGTTGTCTTTGTAGCATATTCAACTGAATATGGGTTGAAAATTATTTGCAACTCATAGTATTCTGTTTGTATTTACATCTAACACAATTTCCCAACTTATATGGAAACGGGGTTTGTATTTACAAAGTGTTAATAACATAAATAAGAACAGTTCACAAACACTACGCTAAATGTAAAATTATAACAATACATTGCTATAAGCCATTTAATATGATTAAATAATAAATAAGTGAAAATTAGCAGTAAGTATTAGAGTTACAAAGGGTTTGACAATAGTTAACACTTTATAAGGGTACCCTTAATGTAGTATTACAATTGTATATTTGAGCTGTAACTGAATATACTTTTACTTCATTTAAAATACGTAACTTGAAACTTAATAGTCTTATCTTACAGCAAATGAAGGTAGAGAGACTGCAGCAAAGCTTTTAGAGCTGGTGAAAATAAATCTGACATCTGTTGCACACATGCACTGAAGCCCAGTTGCCTTTAATAATGCGACAGGCACACTCTTTGTAGAAACAGACTTTGCTAGCCTTCCTTTGCCAGCATAACAGGCATAAATGCAGCTAGCACCCTGGGGTCTTTCAGGTTAATAATTGGCTGCCTCATTCCCTCTTGTGGAGGTAAGCAGGATGCCAGCTCACAGCGGAGTCCCCGAGAGAGAACTTTTCCCATGGAACAAGCTCTAGTAACCAAGACAATCTGGTCAAATTCAAACATGACTGCTTGAGAGGGAAGCAGACTTTTGGATTCCCTGCGTGCAGCTGCCATAGAGACCCCAAAGGAATGTGCTCCCGTTAGCAATAGAGATTTGCCTCTGGACACTGCATTGAGGCGGGCTGACAAACATCAATTAGCCCCTGCACTTTAACTGTAGCAAAAAAAAAACAACACCCACACACAGGAGGCAACATCCATTATAACAATTTTTTTTTTTTTTAATTTAGTTAACGTCATCCTCTCTCTTTTTGTGTGATGTGTCAAGCATGAAAAAGAGGGTGTGGATTGCCTTTTGGTGCTGACTGGAAAAGCACATTACTTTGATGTGTCAACATCTTGTAGTACGCAAGACTCTTAAGAAAGTCGTCCGTTAGGGAAAAGAACTTGAAAGCACATATAAAATGGAATATTCTCATCAGGCTTAGCGCTGTTATGAACATTGTGTTCAGAATGGTTTCATTACCCGATCAGATGACTGATCCCCCCTTGTGATTCCTCTCTAATCTCACACATATCTCTGTGTGAACATGCTTCAGTCTGGACTCCCCTCTTTCCACACCCCCCCATCCCTTTTTGCACCACGATTATTGGCTGACTCCACCAAACTAGTACATGAGACTGACACTATAAAGGACCGAAGACGCATTGCAAATCTGTTGTGGTCCCATATGGAACAGTAAAGAACATCTGCATAAAGTAAGGACTTGATTGGGCAGCTTTCGTCACATATTATGTGACGAAACTCAAAAATTCCAAACCTAAATATATTTTTCTATTTTTCCCAGCTAAGATTTTACCAAAAGTTTCTAAAATATACTATCTAAGAACATCACTGTCACACATGTAGGGAGGGAGCGAGCAGAGAAAAGAGACATTACTTCAAATGAATTTTGTCTTAATATCTGTAAATTTTGCTTTCTTCATTTTAGCACTGGTTTGTGTCTTTGGGTCTGTGTAGAGCTCAAGTAAACCAAACCACACAAGAGTTCAAGTGCCAGCTTGTTTCGTTTTTGATTTGCATCATTGTTTACTTTAACCAAACCAAACATAAGTTTGAACGCAACCTGAGTCCGTTAACCAGTTAGAGATGGACTAGATTCCTTAGCCCAGGGGTCTCAAACATGCGGCGCGCGGGCCAATTGCAGCCCGCGAGACGTTACTTTGCGGCCCGCACTTTGATATGACAATTTAATGTATTTGCGGCCCGCGAGTTTCATTTGAACGGAACTTGACAGCGTCATACTTCCTAACTTTCACGGGAGTCCCCTTATTATCAGGGTATCCATTCTCTGGTAATACCTGCCGATTTTTACCCAATCAACAATACTCAGGGGGTGCCGCAATGGCACTGTTCTTAACGCCCTCTAAATCCTGTACAGACAGCGTGCAAGCCTACTTAGTTTTTAGATTTGGCTGCGCAGTACAAGTGTGATGTTGCAAGACATATTAGGTCAACAGCTACACAGGTCACATTGAGGGTGGCCGTAAAAAAACTTTAACACTGTTATAAATATGTGCCAGACTGTGAACCCACACCAAACAAGAATTACACACATTTCAGGAGAACATCCGCACTGTAATACAACATAAACTCAACAGAACAAATACCCGGAATCCCATACAGCCCTGACTCTTCCTGGCTACAATACACACACCCACGCTACCACCAACCCCCCATGCCCTCACCATCCCTACTTGCGTCGGTTGAGGTGGTGTATTTAATAGCCCGGGAGAGTAGGACTGCAAGGTGTTCTGGGTATTTGTTCTCTTGTGTTTAAGTTGTGTTAGGGTGCGGATGTTCTCACAAAATGTGTTTGTCATTCTTGTTTGGTGTTGGTTCAAAATGTTGCGCATATTTGTAACAGTTTTAAAGTCGTTTATACGGCCACCCTCAGTGTAACCTGTAGGGCTGTTGAGTAAGTATGTCTTGCAGCCACCAACGTTGTTCTGCACAAGTCTCGCACAACATGATTAAGAGTTGTCACTCCAGTTTTGTTATGTGCGCAATGACGAGTTGTAGAGCACTAGTTGTCTTATAGATGGTACGCTATGTGAAGGTATGTCAAGGGTTAAGTGAGATTTATCAAAAACATTCCAAAAAATAGCAGTCAGTCATAAATACTAAACAAATATATTTATTGTTAAACACATCAAAAAAATATGAATGTAAGTTCACAAACGGTGAAAAGAAATGCAACGATGCAATATTTAGTGTTGACAGCGAGATTTTTTGTGGTCATGTTCCATAAATATTGATGTTAAAAATTTATTTTTTTGTGAAGAATTGTTAAGAATGAAGTTGATGAATCCAGATGGATCTCTATTACAATCCCCAAAGAGGGCACTTTAAGTTGATTATTACTTCTATGTGTAGAAATTTTTATTTATAATTGAGTTACTTGTTTATTTTTCAACAAGTTTTTTACTTATTTTTATATCTTTTTTTCCAAATAGTTGAAGAAAGACCACTACAAATGAGCAATATTTTGCACTGTTATACAATTTATTAAATCAGAAACTGATGACATAGTGCTGTATTTTACTTCTTTCTCTTTTTTCCCAAACAAAATGCTTTGCTCTGATTAGGGGGTACTTGAATTAAAGAAATGTTCACATGGGGTACATCACTGAAAAAAGGTTGAGAACCACTGTTGTAGAGGGCGTTAAAGGCAGTGCAGTCACGGCAGCCCTTAATAATGTTGGCCGGGTGAAAATTGGGAGAAATTCAGGAATTGATTGATTGATTGATACTTTTATTAGTAGATTGCACAGTACAGTACATATTCCGTACAATTGACCACTAAATGGTAACACACGAATAAGTTTTTCAACTTGTTTAAGTCGGGGTCCACGTTAATCAATTCATGGTAAATGGTTGCACTGGTAGACTGTCGGGAGGTGCACTGAAATTCAGGAGTCTCCCGGAAAAATCGTGAGGGTTGGCTTTCCTGTCCTAGCAATGCTAAGGCGGGAAAGCCATTCATAGAAGGTGAATTCATTAAAAAGTGCATGTTAAATTTTTCAAGAAATCTTTTCTTGCGGCCCAGCCTCACCCAGTTTCTGCATCCAGTTGCCCCCAGGTAAATTGAGTTTGAGACCCCTGCCTTAGCCTATCCCTGAATCTTGACTGATGAGTAAAACCACATCCATATATCCAGTTCGCAATGGGCAAAAGTCTCAGTAGGGAAGCCCAGACTTCTGGCCACCTCTTCTAGTTCTACTGGGGGGACTCCAAGGCATTCCCAGGCCAGTTTCAAGACATAATCCCCCCAGTGCTCCTTAGGTCTACGCTGTGGTGTCTTCTTGGCAGAGCATGTCCTTCTAGCTGGGCATGCCCGTAACACCTCACCAGGGAAGCATCCAGGAGGGCTGTGTCCCTCTGACTTACTTCTGATCACTACCCAACGCTTTTAACCTGAGGTGAGAGTAGTAACGCAGATCAATAAATCGAGAGCTTTGCCTTACCACGATGGTCTGGTACCTTGACCACATTACTGCAGACACTTTGACAGCTCGGCCCGATTGGTAGAGCGGCCCTGCAAGCAACCTGATGGTTCTTGGTTCTATCCCCGGCTTCCGCCATGCTAGTCATGTCCGTTGTGTCCTTGAGCAAGACACTTTATACTTGCTCCGGATGGGTCGGGTTTGCATGGCAGCTCCCACTGTCAGTGTGTGAATGAGTGAATGTGGAAACAGTGTCAAAGCGCATTGAGCACCTTGAAGGTAAAAAAGCGCTATACAAAGATAACCCATTTACCATTTATAACTCAAATGGTGCAATCCATCCTTTTCCGAATGAGAACCAGGGTTTCAGATTTGGAAGTGCTGAGTTTGTTTCACACTCAGCAAAAGGTCACAGCTTGATGAGGTAATAATGAACACTATCATCCATAAATTACAGAGATGAGACCCTAACACCCCCAAAAAACAAATTCTGTCCATGAAAAATGTGAACAGAAGTACAACTTGCAGCTTGATGAAGGCCAAAGTTCACCGGGAAAAGGTTTGACTTAACTGTTGGCAATGTGAACAAGGCTGTACAAAAGACCGACTACTACTGGAGCACACCCTACAGGACAGCACAAGGGCAAACTCCCATCCACCCTTCAGTACTCATGCAAGGGTGTAGAGCTGGTCCAGCATTCCACGACTCGGACGTAAACATGTTGTCGAAGTTTGACTAACAGTTGTAACAGTTTCTCCAAAACTCTGAATAAACTTTCCCAGAAAAAGCTGAGAAAAGTGATTCCTCCGCAGTTAGAACATAACCTGCAGTCACCCTTCTTGAAAAGGAACAAGATTATTATATGTTCAAACCTTTGTTGGAACAGTTTGTGGAAGGCAGTTTTTTGTTCCAGCGTGACTCCAGTGCACAGAGCAAGGTCTTTAAAGGCATGCTTTGAGGAACTTGACCCAATCAAACACCTTTGCAATTCACGAGAATATATTGTATCAGGGCCAATAGTCCAATGTCCTAAAACGTGTGTCTATATGGTGTGGGTAGTTTTATAATCATGTATTATTTTGCTTTGTTTCTCCTGACCTTTTCATGTGTTATTGTACAGTCTCGTACCTGATTTTTCACGTACAGTGCACGGTGTCATTTTTGCTAAGCTTTGTTAGCTGGTCACTGATGATGACTCCTTTTGATGTTCAGCACTGTTCAGCAGAGAAGCAGAAGAAAACTCAATTTTCTTTTTCTTTTTGTGCACTGGTTCGTGTCAGCCCCCCATTCTGTCTTTGGATGACCCCGTAGCTGCCACTTCTGCCACATAGCAAGGCATGAATCCTTAGCAGGGCCTCAACTTAATGTGACAGTGGGCCACGAGTGAGGAAACTGTTGTGTCTAGCTCTTCTGCATCCCCTGCCTGGTCAAATTGTCTTTCCACTACTTATCACTCATCAACCAGCCGTTCTTTTCTTCCTGGACAACGAGGCCTTAAAAGGAGAGGTCATAACAACAGCTGCAATACTAAGGCCAGGCTTGACTCAATCGTTGAGTATCAATCTCTCATATGTTTGCCTCCGGACAACGGAATTCCTCATCCTCTGCGCCATCGCTGTCACATCTTCGCCTCGAAAATCCCTTTTCATTTCTCGCCAGTCTACTTTCCCATCATCACCACCCCCCATTCCACACAGTCTTGTGCCCACATTCCTGGAGGACTGCATGCCCAGGCAGTGAAATGGGACACGGGCGAAGAGAGAAGGGACGAGCTCTTTGAAGCTGACCTTCACTTTAATGATATATGAGCGCCTCCTTCCCTGTGTGTGTTGTCAAAGCTTGACATTGCAACACTGGAATACAGTAGGGCAGCTGTCAATGTATGAGCTCACCTCCCTAACTTGTACAGTTGGCATGTAAATGGACATTTTGCCAACTCATTCAGACAAAACAATGTGCAGCCTGTCAGACTTTTATGTGCCCGATTGAAAGCAAGATCAGACTACTTACTTAACTGTAAAGTCAGATTACACAGATCTTATCCCTTAAGACAGTGGTGTTCAAAGTCCAAACCAAGGGTCATTTTTTTCTTTCTTTACCCTTTTGTTGTGGGGCAGACTAGCTCGTACATGCACATGCATCCTCCACTGTTACAATTTGTAATACAAATTACCGTATTGTTTGAACTTATATCTGTCAGTGGATAAAAACTGGGAGCGATAAAAACTACAACATTGCTGGCGCAGAAAATACACAGTCGAAGTGGAGGCACGTAAAGAAGACCGCCCACAAAATGGCGCATCCTGAAGAGAAAGCGGCTTGAAGACTGTCTGTAAAAACATAATCCATTCAAGATTTTGACCGAAGAACCACCCTTGCATTTAGACCACAAGGAAGTGCTTTAAATGTAACAAAAAAATCATAATATGACCCCTTGAACTGATAAAATTTTAGCCTCTCAGGCTCCTTCATAATATTCTGGTAAGGGTCATATTTCTTTTCATTCCAGCAAAAAACAAGCTGATCTTAGCAAATGGCCCCCATGCATGACTTTGTAGTTTGAAAAAAGCACAACTTTGCTGGTATTATTGTGTTATACTATTGCTAGTTGCAGAGAAAAAGTGTTTTCGTCGGCACAATCGTGCTAACCATGTTTTTCAAGTTTTTGCACAACATATCTTGCCATCTGGCTGCGTTCAGGTGAGCACGTCCTCCAAAGACGCTTGAGCATAATCAGATCGGGCACAGGAGAAGGAAGCTGTGCTATTTAGGTGCAGACAAAAAGTGTGTATTCACTCTCCCATACATCCCTATAGTGTAAACTGCCTCCTTATTGAAGTGGTTCCTTTGCTTGCTGGCCTCTCAAGCAACCGGGACACCCAGTGGGTCTCTGCCTGCAGGGCGAGCCTCGCAAACACGCAGCAATAAACGCGCTATAATACAACAGTGGGTGTCCCTCAGGGCCTTTATCATTCAAATGTGTGGCCTTTCTGGGTCCTACAGCGGAAGGCCGCCCTTTCAGTTTGGAGAGAGTCAGGGTGATTATTGCCAGTGTAAGATGGACTCTCCAAAGAGGTCTGCCATTGTTCTCCTCTGATCCCACGAGCCAAGATCAGTCTTTAATTCCACACCCTTGGTAGTCCCACACATTGAAGCTATCTTTTTCTGCAGCTGCCCCAAATCTCCCCACTCTTACCGGCTGTATTTTGTCTTTTAATCCCTCCAGGAATGTGGCTTTGGTTACGGAGAGGATGCACGGTGTGTGCCGTGTCGGACCAGTCGCTTCAAGGAAGACCGTAGCCTCCAGAAGTGTAAGCCCTGTTTGGACTGCGGAGTCATCAACCGCTTCCAGAAGAGCAACTGTTCCACTACCAGCAATGCTGTGTGTGGCGAGTGCCTTCCCGGGTGAGAGGACAAACACGTTTCATCATCATATTTTTTTTCAATGTTTAGGTTTAGGGGCTAAGGATTGCATTCACAGCACTCACACTTGTCTCATCTTAAAGGGGAACATTATCACAATTTCTGAAGGGTTAAAACCAATAAAAATCAGTTCCCAGTGGCTTATTTTATTTTTCAAAGTTTTTCTGAAAATTTTACCCATCACGCAATATCCCCAAAAACGGCTTCAAAGGGCCTGATTTTAACCGTCGTTATATCCACCCGTCTATTATCCTGTGACGTCACAGCGTGATCACACAGAAACAAACATAGCTGATAGCACAAAAAGTAATAGCGATATTAGCTCGGATTCAGACTCAGATTTCATCGCCGTAAGGAATTCAACAGATTACGCAAGTATTGAAACGGATGGTTGGAGTGTGGAGGCAGGTAGTCGAAACGAAATTGAAGAAGAAACTGAAGCTATTGAGCCATATCACGACAGACAGCGGCACGGGAGGAAGCGAGGACGAATTCGGCGATCGCCTTCTAACCAACGATTGGTATGTGTTTGTTTGGCATTAAATGTGGGTGGAGGGAAAGGCTGGATGCAAATATAGCTACAAATGAGGCATAATGATGCAATATGTACATACAGCTAGCCTAAATAGCGTGTTAGCATCGATTAGCTTGCAGTCATGCCGTGACCAAATATGTCTATAATTATCACACTCCACATAAGTCAATAACATCAACAAAACTCACCTTTGTGCATTCATGCACAACCTTATAAGTTTGGTGGACAAAATGAGACAGAAAAAGAAGTGGCATAAATCATATCCAGGGGTTTACCTCACTCGTCTGCGGGAACAGACTGCCGTCGTCCCTGAATAGCTCGCACTTGGGCAGATTCAGCGGTTGTCTATTTTCCAATATTGCAGATTTCGTTGACTTTATCGTTGGAAATGCATCTGCTTTGAGTGAATATCCACACATTCTTGTGTGGGTATCGGAAAAATAACAGAGCTGATTTGACTTGGTGCGTGTAATAAGATTGAGAAAATGGCGGATTGCTTCATGTTGTGACGTCACGGGTGAAAGGTCAACGCTCGACAGGCTATCAATTGAAAGGCGTTTATATCACCAAATTCACCCTTTTAGAGTTCAGAAATTGGTCAAAAAAAACATATGGTCTTTTTTTGCAACATCATGATATATATTGACGCTTACATAGGACTGGTGATAACGTTCCCCTTTAATGACCACTTTTACTGTCAACAGATTCTACAGGAAGACAAAACTTAGTGGCTTCAAAGACATGGAGTGTATACCTTGTGGAGACTCGCCGCCTCTGTATGAGCCTCACTGTAAGCACATTTCCTAGCTTCTCAACACTCTAAAATGTTCAAATACATCCAATTTCTACTACTATGACAATACCTGCCATACAAAAAAGATGCAAGCGGGTCAAGCAAGACTCAATTACATTCTCTGAGCTAATGATTCCAGGTTTGCTCATCAAACAAAAAAGGCGAGTCAACTTTTATTATATATTTTGGAAGTAGTGCGACTTCCTTTTTGTAGAGGACGTGGCAGCTGTTTCCGAAGAGGCTATTTGGCAGCCTTTGGTTCAGGGCAGTCCTGGCCAGGTTTAGCGCCTATGTGTTAAATAAATTGAGACGGCTCTGTGATATCACACAATCCCCCGAGAAAATTATTTCATCTTTGTGTGCTTTTCATTGCAACATTGATGTTTGCCTTGGCTTTCCTCTGTGGGCTTGATGGTCCAGCTATGCAGCTTCCAATGGTGATACTGGAGGAAGGCCTGCGAAACAAAACAGCCATTGTCTAAGGACATAGCTGGCAGTTAGCTCCTACAGGGACTCTGAATGGAGCTTCCCCAAAGCCTTGCTCCCTCGGTCTGAGTGTTATCTTGAGGAGGGTGATGAAAAGCGAAAGGGTAGATTATTCTAATAGGCCTCTCATTGGCCTGAGGCCGCATTGCAGCTGTTCAGGGGAGGCAGTCACCCTCTGGCGTGGACTGTAAATCTTAAAGCAGCCCTTTTCTTTCTCCTTGCTTTCCCCAGTGACTTTTTTTAGGCCAAGTAAAAACAAGATTGTGTTTTATGGAGTCTTCTAATGGGTTTCATCTGCTGGAGGTTTTCACTGTCACTGTAGAGCAGATCATACAAACGCATAAATTGTCCTTATCAGACCTGCATGCATCCAGCTTGTGTGTATTGTTGGATTTATGCAACTGCCCAATGGTAGCTTCTGTTGCACTCATAAAGATGGACAATGTAAATTAATGTATTTTCAGTTTTATGATGTGAAATATGACAGAGCAAACTGAATTCAACATAGCTGCAGATTCCGTGTGACCTCTTGAGCAAACTACCTTACATCCCGACCCAAAACCTGAACAATCCATCTTCAAATCCATTAAGTTAGATCAATACCAAGATTTAAATTGCGGCAGCTTTAAAACTTTGTTACAAATCAGAGATGCCACAAAACCTGACACGCTGGAGAGCATTCCTTGCTGAAGTGCCTAACAGCAATCCAAACCACAGCCTCTAATTTTACAAAAACATGTTTACCAGTCGCTAACGTGTTAGTGCTTGATATTGCCATCAACATTTCAAAACGCTACGCCTATCACCACCAAGTATACACTTTGGCGTGACCTCATTTGAGCAGGACATATTTTTTAATTTGCTTTCACCTTTACAAACACGACTCATAAAAGTAAAGCATTTAGATAACTCAACTTCTCTTGGCTGAGATCACGTTCTTCTCTAGACCACAAAATAGCTGCAATTGGGATAGGTTGATTGGCAACACTAAATTGTAGGGGTGTGGGAAAAAATCGATTCGAATATTAATTGCGATTCTCACGTTGTGCGATTCAGAATCGATTCTCATTTTTAAAAAATCCATTTTTTTTAATTTAATTTTTTAATCAATCCAACAAAACAATACACAGCAATACCATAACAATGCAATCCAATTCCAAAACCAAACTGCAATAAACAGAGCAATTGAGAGGAGACACAAACATGACACAGAACAAACCAAAAGTAGTGAAACAAAAATGAATATTATCAACAACAGTATCGATAATAGTTATAATTTCAGCATAACAGTGATTCAAAATCCCTCATTGACATTATCATTAGACATTTATAAAATTTTCTAAAAAGAACAATAGTGTCACAGTGGCTTACACTTGCATCGCATCTCATAAGCTTGACAACACACTGTGTCCAATATTTTCACAAATATAAAATAAGTCATATTTTTGGTTCGTTTAATACTTAAAACAAATTTACATTATTGCAATCAGTTGATAAAACATTGTTCTTTACAATTATAAAAGCTTTTTACAAAAATCTACTACTCTGCTTGCACGTCAGCAGACTGGGGTAGATCCTGCTGAAATCCTATGTATTGAATGAATAGAGAATCCTTTTAAATCGGGAAAAAAATCGTTTTTGAATCGAGAATCGTGTTGAATTGAAAAAAAAAATCGATTTTGAATCGAATTGTGACCCAAGAATCGATATTGAATCGAATCGTGGGACACCCAAAGATCCGCAGCCCTACTAAATTGGCCCTAGATTGTGAATGTGAGTGTGGATGGTTGTTTGTCTATCTGTGTTGGCCCTGCGATGAGGTGGTGACTTGTCCAGGGTGTACCCAGCCTGCTGACCTATTACAGCTGGGATAAGCTCCAGCCACCCCCGCTACCCCGAGAGGGAGAAGCGGTAGAAAATGGATGGATGGATAAATCAACAGTACCTCGGCTGGTTGCTGTGAAATCATGTACTCCATTTTGTCTCATTTGCTTGAAGATGTGATTAATTAACAATCAATTTTTTGTCGACCTGTCCTTCCGAATGTTTTTACAGATTGTGCAGGTGTTTTAGGCTGTTTTAATGAGGGGGTGCCCAAAATGTGGCCCGGTGGCTATTGTTGGCTCCTTTTTTATTGGCCCGCGACTTAAAATAAAAATAAAATCAATGCATAATTAGTGATATAAAATAAAATATTACAGTAAGTTGCTTTGTTAACAATAACCCAAAGCCAATATGCCCGTGTTTTTGTTAAGATACTGTAGCTTTGCATATATTAGCCAATATTAGATTGGTTTTAGCATCTTTAATGTAAAAAATGTTAGGGGTGTCCCGATCTAATATTGATATCAGTCTGTGAAATAACAATATCGAAATATATCGGTTTATAAACTGTCCTGTAGGGCTGCACAATTAATCAACATATGAATCGCAATTGAGGTTTTGATTTGTGCGATAATGTATCTGGCATATGAGTGACAGACATGTTTGCCAATGTGAATTGAGTCTCGCTTTTCCTCGTCTCTCGCTTCAAACAGGGAAAGAGGGAAAAAGTGGCCTCACTCATTGCATTGCTCTCAGCCCCTGAGAACGTTTATTTTATAGTAGAATTAACTGAACGCAGTGAGCCCTCTTTTAGTCATCCACCACCTTTGTTTTGGTGGGCGGAGAGCGAGACTGCCAGCTTTAAACACACAGGAAGCACGGACAGGGAGCTTTGCGACTCGCTAGTTAAGCTAAGTATCAAATATTCAGAGGAAAACAATATGATTATATTGCCAAATGTCCCGTAGGATGGGCAGCATGAGACCATCAACAGGGACAAACAAGCAAGAATGTTGTGATGGGAAAAAAAAAAAAAAAAAAAAAGACAAACTAACCTAGTTATTCCAACGGTAAAAATATGCACTTTAAGATGTTCAATATTTATTTGAGTTACATTTTTGCTTACGGGAATGATAGTCAATTTTATTTTATCACTTTATTTATTTAGGATAAGAGTTATTTATCTTCCAATTACAGATCAATGGTAAATAATTCTACAGTAATGAGAAATACAAGTTTATGTCCCTTTAAATGGTAACTTGCTTTATTATTATTTACATTACATAATAAACAATGTATAGTTTTTATTGGTTATTTATTCAGTTTACCAGCATGATGTAAACAAAAGCTCTGAGTCCGTCTGCATAAAGCCAAATATTTTTTCAAAGTAAATTATTGCATATTGTTCTAATGTGTGGCACCTTGAGACAAGAATACGTTGATTCACAGTCTAAAAGTAACATGTTGTCCTTCACTCGCTATTTTCGCAGTTTTATGCTATTTGTGATTTTGAAAAGAAAAATTGCATTTAGGTTTTTCCTCAAAATTGTGCAGTCTTACTTTCCTGACCCATATGCGCGAATAATATTGTTGATGTAGGTTCCCGTCTATGCTGTAGAAATGTACTTTACAACACTGAAATATTTATTTTGTGGCATTATTTGTGTATACAGCTTAAGTCCATTCAAATAAATACATGTTATCGGAATAATAAATTGATGAAGCCTATTCTAACATTCTGCACAAAAAAAATTAAAATAAAAGTATATGTGTACTATGATTTGCGCTGATATTATATTGGATCAAAAATCGGGGGACACTCTTACATAATGGATCCTCTGTGGAAAAAAACATTTGGACTTGCCTAAATTACAAAATGAAAAATTCCTGAAATGCTCCTCGTGTTCAAGACTTGTCTTTACGACCATGTTAACCAAGTCCAATTCAGTTCCTTCTACATGAGAAATGACCCCGTTGTAAAGAGAGAGCTCTGCAGTCATCTTTTGGAGTTCAGGGTCGCTCACTTTTTCTGGGAGTGATGTGTTTCAAGGGTTTGCAAAGGCACAAATCAAAGTCCCAGGCGGGAGGCAGAGGGGGAGTCCATATGAAAGACTGTGCTTTATGTGGAGATACTATCAGCAGGTGAGCGCTCTTCAATGCACCGGTGTTTATTTGCTGCAGCTGCTTGGCTTCTGATAACAGACCGCCTTTTGTGCCGTGAGAGCAGATGATGTTCTTCTTGGAGGGGTTAGATTTAACCTGGACAATAGCCACTTCAAACACACTTGTCAAATAAAGACCAATGATGCTTGTCTACAAAGGACATCCTGGTGTAACTATATTTGTAATGATCAGCTCAGCTGGAGTATTACAGAATATCACATCATTGTCTTGTTTATGATTGAATGTTTCCGTGTACAAGGAAGGTACTGCTGTTTTTTATTTTTTTTCGGCAACTGAAACTGTTCATGAGCAGGAAGTATGATTTGAATTGTCTTCTCTGCAGCCTGCAAAGTTCTGAATGGTTTAAACTTTGTTTTTATGGGGAATGTTGAAACACCCTTATCCCCTATTTGGCTGAATAACCACACTACCCAAGGTTGGAGCACTGTTTACATTACGTAACACAATGTGTGCCTACTGGTGTGCGCTCCTTGAAGACTTTCTCACGTTCTTTTCCTCTGCCTCTCCTAATTGATTTCAGCCTTACGCACTGGCAGCTGATCAGCTTTCTCTTGCAGAAAATACTTAACATTTAAGCAGGAATTCTTTAATAAAAAAAGATATAACGGTAATTACTGGAAATGATGGTAGAAACGCAGCAAAAGACACCCATTGTTCTCTGGTCCCATACCGGTCACTCAGCCCCTCTACTAAGTCTCTCGCTCTCAACCCAACCAGTCAAGCCACCGAGCCTAAGTTTTTTTCTCGGTTTAGCTCGGTTGGTAGCGCGGCCGTGCCAGCAACTTCAGGGTTGCAGGTTCGATTCCCGCTTCTGCCATCCTACTCACTGCCGTTGTGTCCTTGGGCAAGACACTTTACCCACCCGCTCTCAGTGCCACCCACACTGGTTTGAATGTAACTTAGGTATTGGGTTTCACTATGTAAAGCGCTTTGAGTCACTAGAGAAAAAGCGCTATATAAATATAATTCACTTCACTTCACTTCTTGGGGTGTCCGATACAACTTTTTACTTCCGATACGATACAGATATTGGAGCCTTGAGTATTAGCTAATACCAATCTTGATTATTATTAGCTATTATTTAGCAATTTGGAAGATTAAAAAAAGGTATGGGGAAAAATACTTAACCTATTTACTATAACCTACTCAGTGGCCTAGTGTAGTGGTTCTCAAATGGGGGTACGTGTACCCTTGGGGGTACTTGAAAGTATGCCAAGGGGTACGTTAGATTTTTTTTTAAATATTCTAAAAATAGCAACAATTCTAAAATCTTATAAATAGATTTATTGAATACTTCAACAAAATATGAATGTAAGTTCATAAACTGTGAAAAGAAATGCAACAATGCAATATTCAGTGTTAAAACCTAGATTTTTTTGTGGACATGTTCCATTAATATTGATGTTAAAGATTTCTTTTTTTGTGAAGAAATGTTTAGAATTAAGTTCATGAATCCAGATGGATCTCTATTACAATCCCCAAAGAGGGCACTTTAAGTTGATGATTACTTCTATGTGTAGAAATCTTTATTTATAATTGAATCACTTGTTTATTTTTCAACAAGTTTTTAGTTATTTTTTTTATCTTTTTTTCCAAATAGTTTAAGAAAGACCACTACAAATGAGCAATATTTTGCACTGTTATACAATTTAATAAATCAGAAACTGATGACATAGTGCTGTATTTTACTTCTTTCTCTTTTTTTCAACCAAAAATGCTTTGCTCTGATTAGGGGGTACTTAAATTAAAAAAAATTTCACAGGGGGTACATCACTGAAAAAAGGTTGAGAACCACTGGCCTAGTGGTTAGTGTGTCCGCCGTGAGATCGGTAGGTTGTGAGTTCAAACCCTGGCCGAGTTATACCAAAGACTATAAAAATGGGAACCATTACCTCCCTGCTTGGCATTCAGCATCAAGGATTGGAATTGAGGGTTAAATAACCAAAAATGTTTCGCGGCCACTGCTGCTGCACACTTCTCCCCTTACCTCTCAGGAGGTGAACAAGGGGATGGGTTCAAATGCACAGGACACATTTCACCACACCTAGTGTGTGTGTGACAATCATTGGTCCTTGAACTTAATTAACTGTCTGGAATTGACGTATGATGTCTTTGAGTTATAGTCATCAATGAATCATTGTTTACCTATATAGCCCTAAATCACAAGTGTCTCAAAGGGCTGCACAAGCCACAAAGACAGTAGAGTGTTAATTGTCTTTTGTGACACTTAGTGGCCAAAACAATATGCTAATGCAAAGGACGCATACACAGCCACCCACCTACCCCCCCTCTTGGACGCTCTGATCACAATCTTCTGTGTGCAAAACACTGTGCCCTCCAAGATGGTCCGGTGTTTTCCCAACAATAAACCCTGACTCAGCACTGAGCTGAAGGCCCTACTAAATGAGACGGAATGGGCTTTCGCCTCAGGAAACAAGGAGGAGCTGAGGAGAGTCCAGCGGGATCTTCAATATAAAATCAAGAGGTGTAAGAAGGACTAGTGTGGACCAGCCTGAAACTGATTTCAGGTCATGGAAGAGGTGGAACTGGTCACTAGGCTTCTGGCGACCAAGAGTGGGCCAACAAACAATGTTTATTTCAACAGGTTTGACTCTGGCCCCACTGCAACCCCTTCACATCCACGCCACACTTGCCTCAACCGTTTACACCTCAGCATGGTCCACACCTTCCTAACAAACCCCTCTCAGTCAGCCCAGTTCACCACACTGAGCCATCATCCACCCAACACTCCATTAGTCTGAATCAAATAAGGAGGTAGTTGGGAAGGAACAAGATCATTAAGGCTACAAGCCCAGATGACATCAGTTCTAGGCTACTCAAGGAATGTGCGGACCAGTAAACTGTTGTGGTCCATTAAATTTTTAATTTAAGTCTCAGCCTGGAAAAAGTTTCTACACTCTGGAAGAGCTCCTGTGTGGTTCCAATCCCTAAAACACCTTATCCCAAGGAGCCAAACCACTTCAGACCAGTTGTCCTGACCTCCCACCTAATGAAGACCATGGAGTGGTTAATCCTCAGCCACCTACGCACGCAGACAGCGGCAGCATTCTAGTTTGCTTAATATAAAGGCATCGGGATGGGTGATGCTATCGGGCCCTCGCCCACCTGGAGACTGCAACAAGTACGGTGAGAGTCATGTTCTTTCACTTCTCCGTTGCTTACAACACCATCCAGCCCGCACTGCTGCTGGTGAAACTGGAAGAGGTGAGAGTGGACCATCACCTGACTGCATGGATAATTAACTACCTCATTGACTGGCTACGTGACTGTTCTTCGGGTGTGGTAGTGTGCAGCATTGAGGCTCCCCAAGGGACAGTGCTGTCACCTTACCTGTTCACGCTCTATATCTCAGACTTCAGGTCTTTTCTACCCACAGCCATAAGACTTTTCAACGCACTTATGTGATCAATGTGATGTTTTTTTTTTTTTGCGGTGTGCAATA
The DNA here is from genome assembly GCF_033978795.1 of Nerophis ophidion. Lineage (NCBI taxonomy): Eukaryota > Metazoa > Chordata > Actinopteri > Syngnathiformes > Syngnathidae > Nerophis > Nerophis ophidion. The sequence continues at coordinate 13,859,853 of NC_084628.1, forward strand.
CCGACGTTAGTGTTTTTTTGGTTTGTTAAGTAAGTTTAATGATGCGGACACATTTGTTACTGAATACTTTAATACACTTCTGACTTGGAGACTTTGCATCTGTGGGTAATTTGGAACTAAAATTATTTTATACTTGTTTTACTGAAAAATGTGCTGTTTTATATTGCTATACTGTTCAATTAAAGCAGCGCTTCTCAATTATTTTCTGTCACGTCCTCCTTGGAAGAAGAAAATATTTTGCGCCCACTCACTCTCCACCGTGACTATAAATAGTATAATTTGTCTGTAATATTGTTATAACTTTACCTCTGCATAACATTATAAGCTTATTAACATGAATAGAAACAACACACTAGTGATTTCTTGTCTCCCACCGTGGTTACAGTGAAGTCAAGTTATACGCTTTATCAAAAATCTTGTTCCCCGAGGTCACACCGTGCCCCGCCCCACTATATGAAAAGTACTAAATTAAAGACACATATTAGTAAGTCTCGCTTGTGTGCTATTGCTGTTGTGTACAGCGGCTCCTAGTAGACCATAGCCTACCACAATTACCTTTTTTAATAACTTCACAAGAAAAGACCAACATTATGTACTTACCTGAGGAAATTTGGCTGTTAACTGGCTGTCCAGATTTGCACAAATAAACACATTTCTAGTATCGAGAGCTTATATCCAAGATTTTAGAGGTAAGCCGATATCATTCGAAACTTGTTTTTCTTTGCCAATATCAATATTGGAACGGGACAGCCCAAATGTTTTCCCCTCAAAGGAGTTTTTTCTTTCCTCTGTCGCCAAGTGATTGCTCATGTGGGGTTCAGTTGGTTCTTTTTTAAAGGTATGAGCAGTGTGATTCCACACATGTTGCCTTGAGATAACTTCTGATGTGAATTGGTGCCATGTACTCTACACCGACGTCTTCTGCAGTGGGCATTTATTTGTTGGTGTTTTTCTTTTGTCAGAGTTACACATTTGGAGGGAGTAATATCAAAACACAAATGTCCACTGCTCTGTGAGGATGAACTGTGGTGTTCTTTGCTTGCTTTACTGTATGACTCCAAACCCTGGTACATAGTTTATTTACAGGAACACACTATGTCAACAGATGCTTACATTTTACAAATTGCTACACGCACATTTTTTTATGATCCCCACCAAATGTAGTGTTAAGCATGTATTTAACAACACTCATAAGCCTGAATGAAACTACTGGTGCACTGAGATTGACTGAAGGGATAATTAAATGTTACCAAAGACATTTCTTGTCAAACATCAGTGCCGGTCCATCAGCAAGATGAAAACCTTGAGTTTTTTTTATTTGTTGGAACTTGCATCGTGAGACCTGGAGGCATTAAGAGAAATTGTGCGCACTGTGACAACACACACAGACTTGTCTCACTGATTAAAGTCTGTTGATGTAATACACCGGTGGAGTTGAATCATTAGTCGCTCTTTGTAGATGGAACAATAAACCGTGTTCTGTTTATGTGTGTGTGTGTGTGTGTAGGCAGTGGGCGAGTGAACCTGGTGCCGCTGCCTTCGGTAGTGACCAGTCCTCGTGACATAGCGCTGGCAGCGGTCATCTGCAGCGCCCTGGCTACGGTGCTGCTGGCCCTGCTGGTGCTGTGCGTCATCTACTGCAAGAGGCAGCTGCTGGAGAAGAAGCACAGCGGTGAGTCACACTGAGAATTATGTCAGTACTGGAGCATTCCAGGTGGGGGGAAACTACACCGTACGAGGGTGGGGAAAAGTACTGACTTTTATTTTCCTTAGCGGCATCTCTGAGGACTCAGGACTGTCCGAGCGGTGGCGCCGAGCTGTCATACCTGGACCCATGTTGGCTCCATGACATCCCTCCGAGACCCTGCAGCCAGTGTCATTTGGGCCAAGGACACACCTGTGGTATACTAATCACAAATTATATACGCTTACCACTTCAATATTAAAAGGCCTACTGAAATTAGATTTTCTTATTTAAACGGGGATTGCAGGTCCATTCTATGTGTCATACTTGATCATTTCGCGATATTGCCATATTTTTGCTCAAAAAATTTAGTAGAGAACATCGACGATAAAGTTTGCAACTTTTGGTTGCTAATAAAAAAGCCTTGCCTGTACCGGAAGTAGCAGACGATGTGCGCGTGACGTCATGGGTTGTGGAGCTCCTCACATTGTTTATAATCATAGCCACCAGCAGCTAGAGGGATTCGGACCGAGAAAGCGACGATTTCCCCATTAAACGAGGATGAAAAATTTGTGGATGAGGAAAGTTAGAGTGAAGCACTAGAAAAAATTTTAAAAAATTAAAAAAAGGGTGACGGCAGTGGGAGCGATTCAGATGTTATTAGACACATTTACTAGGATAATTCTGGAAAATCCCTTATCTGCTTATTGTGTTACTAGTGTTTTAGTGAGATTATAAAGTCATACCTGAAAGTCGGAGGGGTGTGGTGACCGCCAGTGTCTCTGGTGGAAGCCATGGAGGAGACAAGAAAGTCGCAGCTGCCTCTTTGACAGCTGCAGAACGCAAGCTCCGCTCATGTCTCCGGTAAGAGCCGACTTATTACCACAATTTTCTCACCGAAACCTGCCGGTTGACATGTGGTAGAGAAACATGTTCGCTTAACCGCTCTGTTCCATATAAAAGCTTCACAACAAACAAAGAAACACCGGCTGTGTTATGGTTGCTAAAGGCAATCCACCACTTTCCACAAACAGCATTCTTCTTTATAGTCTCCATTATTATTTGAACAAATTGCAAAAGATTCAGCAACACAGATGTCCAAAATACTGTGTAAATTTGCGATTAAAGCAGACAACTTTTGGCCGTGAGTGGTGCTGGGATAAAATGTCCGCTCCAACCAATAACGTCACAAGCACCCGCAACATAAGCGTGTAATCATTCCGCGACATTTTCAACAGGATACCTCGCTGGAAATTTAAAATTGCAATTTAGTAAACTAAACCGGCCGTATTGGCATGTGTTGCAATGTTAATATTTCATCATTGATATATAAACTATCAGACTGCGTAGTCAGTAGTAGTGGGTTTCAGTAGGCCTTTAAGACATTGTGGCAGCATTTAGGACTTAAACATATCACATGACCTCATTACCTTGTTTCCATGTGCTCCTCAGGCTCAGTCCACCTGATCCCATCGTTGTGCAGTAAGGACAGTCTGGACCAAGCACCATTTGAGTCTGACACCGGTCTCAGCGACAGGTGAGCCACCAATACGCCTCACATGGAGAAATAAAACCAAATCTCCACACATTAAGGAAATACAACTTTTTTCATTGCTTTGACTACCTCTATTCCCTGATTGGTTGACAGAAATCACATGCTTCTTACAAAGTGAGGCATGTGATGTAGATTTTGAAATGACAAAAAATTGCACTTGTTAGGGTAGTTAAGAGTATACAAACAATATAGCAAATGCCAGTTAGTGTGGCTGAGGGCTTCAAACCAGTCCACAAAACCTCACTGGATGAGAGTTAAGTTGAGCAGTGCTCGCCAATGAGCCGAAAGCCAGAGGCTGTCAAACTCATTGTCCAGCACACTGCTTAAGGTGTACCCTGAGATAGGTAGGTTGGGAGTTCAAACCCCAGTCGAGTCATACCGAACACTATAAAAAAATGGGACCCAATACCTCCCTGCTTGGCACTCAGGATCAAGGGTTGGAATTGGGGGATAAATCACCATATTCACCACACCTAGTGTGTGTGTGTGACAATCATTGGTACTTTACTTTAACTTTTAACTTTAAGGAAGTGAGAATTACTCCAGCTATGTAGGAGCACTGTGAAGTGAAGTGAATTATATTTATATAGCGCTTTTCTCAAGTGACTCAAAGCGCTTTACATTGTGAAACCCAATATCTAAGTTACATTTAAAACCAGTGTGGGTGGCACTGGGAGCAGGTGGGTAAAGTGTCTTGCCCAAGGACACAACGGCAGTGACTAGGATGGTGCAAGCGGGGATCGAACCTGCAACCCTCAAGTTGCTGGCACGGCTGTTCTACCAACCGAGCTATACCGCCGCTTGGATTAATCAACAGGCTCAACCAATAAATATGACCAAGTATACATACGTAACCCTAGAGTTTACCGGTTATGAGGATATAAAATAAATACAAATTTTAATTAGGACTTCAAATCAGGGTGTGTGTGAAACATTTTTCTATGAGTTCCTGACATCATTGTTTTGTACGGATAAATAACTAAACAAATATCTGGTTATCAATTGTATCTAAATTTAGGGGGGCAGTAAAAAAATTATGTCCATAAAAAACAATGGAGAATCAGTGTGTGACATAAACATAGATAAAATGTATAATTACATAGGAAAAGTACATATGCCTCAAGGCTGCACACTCACATTACTGGGAACTCTTTCAGATGAGGAACAGGCAATAAAGACAGACATTATGAAGGACACATGGGACAGAATTAAATAGATAATATATCTTTAAATAATTACTTAAATGTGTCATTCATTATAATTGGAATGAAATACAAAAATGTGTTATTAAATTTAATTGTTTTGGTGTTAATTTAATATAAGTTACAATTAATAATTTGATCAGTTTATTTTTTTAACTATTAAATATTTATTTTAGTATTCATTTAATTAGTTAACTGATTATTGATTTCATGATTTAATAATTTTACAAGTTACTATTTCATAATTTATATATTTATTTCATGATATGATAAATTATTTAATGAATGTGCGTCAGCGCTTCATGAATTAATTTTATTCATCAAACTCACCTATCAAAGTCACTGAGCGGGGCGAACACAAATCTAGTTTAAAGATTGCTTTGGTCTGCAGCCTTGATCTATATATACTCATACTTTGAGGTTTGATGGATGATATTTAAACCTTGCGGAGTATGTGGAAGCAATAAGTGTTGAACTTGTAGCAGTTAAAGTAGAGGAATTTATTGACTTTGTCGAACTTATTTCCGTACTTTTAGACAAAGTTATTGACCAGTATTCCGCCGCTTCTCTGTCAAAGAGCTCCACAGACAAGTTGAAGTGCCAGATAACCAATCAGGTGTTAGTACCTGCCCACTGACCTTGACAGCTGAGTTAGACAGATAAAATACATTCATAAAGTGCTGACACACATTTATTAAATAAATAAATTGTGAAATAATTAAATACTGGAATAATTACAGTAAACGTACTATTACATTAAATAAATCAATGACACATTTACGTATTCAATTCCAAATTAATGAATTGACACATTGAAGTAATTATATAAAGATTCATTAATTTTATTACATTTTTTCCCATTCGACTTTCCATACACATGTGGCTGCGAACCACATTCATGCAGATAATCACAGTCCTTTTTTCCTCACTCACTAGAAACTTGGAGCAGGAAGACGAGCTGGCACCATTGCAGCCAGGAGAACATTCAACATCAGCGGAAGCCGTCTTGGGGGCTTACAGATTGGAACCAGAACCTGCTGGAGGAGCAGCGGTCGAATGCGGAGAAAGTGACAAAACAGAGGCAAGAGAGAAGCAGCCGTCGTCCCCTTAAAAGGTGAGGTGACTTTTAGCTGGCTTTGGCAAGAACAATTATGATTTATGGATGGACGGCATCATGAGCGTCTCCAGTTTGATATGATTTGCTGCAGAGCAAACTGCTGAATGATATGAGTGACTGAGTTCTTAAGATGAATGACGTGTCAAAATTTAGTCACACGTTTAATTTTTCTGACTAAAAAGTGAACACAGAATTTTACAACAGCCATATGACGTCGCTAAGGCATTCATAAACCATCCACCAGCCCAGATTCATAATAATTCCCATCAGTTCTGCCATAATAATTAACCAGGACGTAGCATGCTAACGTCCTTTGTCACCGATTCTGTTCATAACTTTTATGGACAGAATTTCTAGGCGCAGTTAAAGCGTTGAGGGGTTCCTGTTTAGTGACCGCAGGATTAGGTCTCTGCTTTTTGCAGATGATGTGGTCCTGATGGCTTCATCTGGCCGGGATCTTCAGCTCTCACTGGATCGGTTCGCAGCCGAGTATGAATCGACCAGAATGAAAATCAGCACCTTCAAGTCCGAGTCCATGGTTCTTGCCCGGAAAAGGGTGGAATGCCATCTCCGGGTTGTGGAGGAGACCGTGCCCCAAGTGGAATAGTTCAAGTACCTAGGAATCTTGTTCACGAGTTATGGAAGAGTGGATTGTGAGATCGACAGGCGGATCGGTGCGGCGTCGTCAGTAATGCGGACGTTGTACCTATCCGTTGTGGTGAAGAAGGAGCTGAGCCGGAAGGCAAAGCTCTCAATTTACCGGTCGATCTACGTTCCCATACTCACCTATGGTCATAAGCTTTGGGTCATGACCGAAAGGATACGATCACGGGTACAAGCGGCCGAATTGAGTTTCCTCCGCCGTGTGGCGGGACTCTCCCTTAGAGATAGGGTGAGAAGCTCTGTCATCCGGGAGGAACTCAAAGTTAAGCCGCTGCTCCTCCACATCGAGAGGAGCCAGATGAGGTGGTTCGGGCATCTGGTCAGGATGCCACCCGAACACCTCCCTAGGGAGGTGTTTAGGGCACGTCCAACCGGTAGGAGGCCACGGGGAAGACCCAGGACACGTTGGGAAGACTATGTCTCGGGATCCCCCGGGAAGAGCTGGACGAAGTGGTTGGGGAGAGGGAAGTCTGGGCTTCCCTGCTTAGGCTACTGCCCCCGCGACGCAGCCCCGGATAAGCGGAAGAAGGTGGATAGCATGCTAACTAACAAAAAGATAATCCGCTTCATGTTAGAGAAGTTATGCAAAATGTACTAAAACACTGAACAGTAGGACATTCAAAAGTTTAGAGGAGACCAAATTAAGTTTACCTGCAAAGGTTATAGTTCATAAAAATATTACTCCCAGAACCTAATCTGTGTGTGGTGTATATGGTCATTACTTCATTTGTATAACAACATGAGTATGACATCGCTTGGCTTGTGACACAGTGTGCATGAAGGGCAGCTGGCACAGAGAAAGAAGAGAGGACAAAGTCTTTGATGTATGCGAGCGGAGCTCAGCTATGTTACTAATCAGCGCCTGATGGCCTTCCTCTTCCTGCTCTCACTCCAGGACGACACACATTTCTCTGGCTCGTTTACCAGTCCGGACTCAACAGCAGCAGCGGCCAGATCCCCTTTCACACACCCTCCCTTGCTGTAACCCTCCCTCCCGTGTGGTCCCTTTGAAATCCCCGCAGCTGACCCCCAGACCTTCGCTGGTCAAAAAGGGTCCAAACAAAGTACACACGCAAACAAGAAACACGGCCGCGAGAGGGGACACAACACACCGACGACACGCACGATTTGAACTCTCTGGCCCAGCAAGGTGAAAGTGAATGAAGTTCAAACATGGAGGTCTGTATTGACTTGACCATCCATGCTTTGCTCTGTCCTGCATGGTGACGCAAAGACGAAACAACAGCGTGCCTTGTGACCTTACTGTGTGTGTGTCAAGGATGCACACTGAAGACAATCTGAAAATGGCGTATAAAGACAACAGGGAATGTTCAAGTGGCTTGTAGATAATGTAAAATAGTAAAGTAACTGCATATTTTTGTAACATAAACATGACTGATAATGTCTTGCGCTTTTTTGCCACTTGTAGCGTTGATGGTCACGTCAATGCAAACGTACTTGATTTACACTTTTGTTAATAAACCACTTGAACAAGTGAAAATACTCTCCAGTGTTCCGCTTTATTTCTATCTCTTCCTCATTTTATAAACCAATTATTAGAGCATGAAAAAAAGACAATTCATCACATTTAGTTTTTTTGGAGCTGTGACTTCACACGACATCTATTTTATCAAATGTTTGACACCTTTAGTAACCGCTCCTAACCGGTCCAAAAACATGTGGGGTTTAGCCAGGGGTCAAATTTCTCAGGAAGTAGAAGGAGCTGCTAACGACTGTGTGAATGTGTTAAGACTGACCACTTTGTGCGTATAGCTAAAGAGCAAACCTGATCTAGCATCATGCGCTTGCATCACGTGATGGTTGCTAGGGGACAGTCAGTGGGGTAAATGTCCAAAGTTGTACTGATTGCGGCCATAGTGTGCACCTTTTCAGCTCTCAGAGTCCATGATGAACGTCTCAAAGTTTGGCTGGAGCTCCGACACCAGCGCGTCCACAAAGTCCTCCATGGTGGGCCGACGCTGCAGCATACCTGCAACACAACATTCAGACATAAGCAGAAGGATCCCTATAAAATGCACATGTCAATTGCCTACTGTTGAGTATAGTAGTTTTGGCTTTAGTGTCTTCAACTGGCAAGTCCAGTCCTAACCTAGACCCTGTCCTACTCGAACCTGGCCTGCAGTCAAGAATTTTTTTAAATCTTAGGTTTTGACAGGTCTTTTTTATTCTTACCTGCATAATCTTTTTTTTAAACTAGACCTATTACTTATTCAATGTAATACTATTGTTTTAGTGCGGGGGTCTCAAACCCGTGACCCACTATTTAACTTCTACTGTAAGTTTGCTGTAATCGTAGCTCGCGCACCCTGGGAGGCTAATATTTAAATATATTCGGGAATGTTGAATCCCACTAGATCAAAAACACTAACTTCAAAAACGATGCAAACACAAACCCCCACTGACTGTTCCCTAGAGGGGGCGGGGGGTTGCCCACATATGCGGTCCTCTCCAAGGTTTCTCATAGTCATTGACGTCCCACTGGGGTGAGTTTTTCCTCGCCCTTATGTGGGCTCTGGGCTCTGTGCCGCGGATGTCGTTGTGGCTAGTGCAGCCCTTTGAGACATTTGTGATTTAGGGCTATATAAATAAACATTGATTGATTGACAAACATTACCACACACATTGGGCAACTCAATGAGCAACTTCCTGGAAGCAAACAGAATTGTTGCTGACCATCTCCTAGGGAACGCAACAGTCCGAACACAAACAGTTTTTACATTTAACTTTATATGAATGTTTTTGTGTATTTGAGATACCTATAAGTATCTTTTTTTTTTTTTTAAATCACACCATGGAAGTATGGTGGAGATATTTTAACAACAATTTTGCCTTCTTCCAAACTTGTCCCAAATGTGCTGTTTGGAATTGTGACCTTAGTGACGTATTTTGCCTCAGTTATCCCAACAGATATCTCCAAATACGGTAAAGGTTTACCCAAAGAGTCGTGTGCGAGTCCACCATTTTTATTTAGTTAAAAGTTAAAGTAACAATGATTGTCACACACACACAAGGTGTGGCGAAATTATTCTCTGCATTTGACCCATCACCTTTGATCACCCCCTGGGAGGTGAGGGGAGCAGTGGGCAGCAGCGGGGGCCGCGCCCGGGAATCATTTTGGTGATTTAACCCCCAATTCCAACCCTTGATGCTGAGTGCAAAGCAGAGAGGTTATGGGTCCCATTTTTATAGTCTTTGGTATGACTCGCCCGGGGTTTGAACTCACAACCTACCGATCTCAGGGCGGACATTCTAACCACTAGGCCACTAAGTAGTTAAGTTACCCTGTTTTCTTTATCGTCTTGTGGGGCGGACTGAGTCGTACATGCACATGCATGCTAAAATCCTCCGTCACAGTTTCTAATAAAAAGTAGCGGATTATTCTAACTTATATCTGTCAGTAAACGCCATATGGAAGTGCTAAAAACTATAACATGGCTGACGGAATGGCAAGCCAGTCGAATTGGGCTTGGCTTGGAGGAGGAATTTGGCACGTAAATAAGACAGACCACAAAACAGCGCATTCTGAAAAGCGTCTGGAAAACCAAATCTGTGCGAAATTTGGAACAAAGCACCGTTATTATGGAGAACACACAGGATTGTTTTAAATGTAGAAAAACATTATCACAATATGACCCCTTTACAAAATATCTATTAATTTTCACATAAAAAAAGGTAAAAAATTAAATAAGAAAGAAAAAGAAAACAAAGACAGCTAACCAAAATTAAAATACATAAAAAGCATTGCACACATCACACAGATCCACATCTTATTACAAAGTAGGTAGCTCTACAGTGCAATGCCTAATATTGTATAGTTCAGTAAAGGTTTCATTTCTTCAATGTCCTCTGCTCGACCTCCAGTAACGTAAGTCAGTTTTTCCAACGTGACATAGTTTGTGTAAATTGAGTTTGAGAGCCCTGCTTTAGTGGGTATAAATTATGTTCTTCTCTGAACCATGGATGATTTACAGCGCTATTAAAATAAGAAACATTCTTATCAAATGTTTCCTAATAAGCAAAATACAAAGAAGAGGCAAACATGTGAGGACACACACATGATCATCATTAGAGAGTCGATTGTCTAAACATGAGTTCACTGTGTGTGTGTGTTGTCGTTTTGTAAGTCAGCTCGTGCATGGATGACTCCCTTTGCTCGCTTTACACTTCAGTTGGACACTCGCTTTGAAGTCGCTCTCTTTCCCCTTGTGGACCTGCCAATGTAAATAGGCGTTTGAAGCACCCAACCCCCTCTACCCACATGGGTCACACACGCGCACAGACACACAGACACACACACAGACACACACACACACTTGCACACGTCTGCACAAGCATGCATGACTGGGGATGCAAAAAGGTTCACAGGCTAAATTATACGCACGCACAGAGTATGAGTGTATGACACAGCAGAAATGTGGTTGGGAGAGAGGACGGTCTCCTCTTACAGAGCCGTCGCCCCACCCTGTCCTCTGGCTAAAAGACGATACGCAACGTTGAGGTCCGTGACCCGCCATGATGGCTGCACCTTCCCCTGATTCCTGGGGAACAAGGCAGCGACATGAAAAGCATCGCCGATAACCAAGCATTATGAGAACCCACAGTATTAATAAATGTGATGTTGACTTCTGCTCAGCGGTTAGTTGTGGTTGTTGATAAGGAGATGTGTCTTATCCAAGAGGACACTAAGGGGAATAAGAAAATGGAGAGACTCTGAAGCTAAGGAAAGAGCAACATGGTAAATGTCAAAGTTATTTCCCCTTAAAATGTTCTGACTTAACTGATTTACTGCTTGGAACTCTGGCTATCCAAGTACTAGAAATTATACTTGATCTGCTGCTTTTGCCAATGGAACAGAGTGGTGAAAGTTCTAGTACACGGTCTACTTTGGTAGAGTCACTCAAAACTGATTTAATTAAAATTTGATAAGCTGCTTAGAGCAACTTCTTTGTCCAGATGCATGGGCAAGTTTGAAAGTGAACGCCGAGATAACTTAGCAGCCACAACAACAAAGCTCAGTAGGATCTGATTGGATTGTTAGGCCGAAGAAGGGGTGTATGTGTGTGTGTGTGTGTAGAGGAGGAAGACAAAACATGAGTGCAATCAGTAAAAAAAAAAAAAAAAGTTAAAAAGAGTTGAATAATATGGAAGCTTTAAAATAATAAAACAGGCCACATACATACGCAGAGCAAAACCGGCCTCAGTCAACCCTGTGAACACACTGAAAGTTGAGAGGGGCTGGAAGGCAGAAGGAGAAGTGAAGCAGTTTTACGAGCACACGCAGAGGACGGCGTGTTTATGTATTTAAAAGGGTGGTGGAAGATTGCTATCACATCCACTGACGACCTATGTGGTCGCCGAACAGCTCTCAGCCCGTCATAATGAGTGCTCTGGGGACGAGAAATACTGAAGAATCACTTTTGAAATATCTGAGATGTTGCCAAGGAAGAGTTAATGGATAGTGGGAGGACATTTTTGGAGGAGCTTCATTATTCTCCAAAAATTCAAATGTAATTGCATTTAACAATGTGAAGTAACACAGTTTTTTGTAAACTAACACCAAAATAATGTGCAAACCTCTATCAAGGCTTCATGACGTGAGGCAGGCATCATTTTCTGCAATAATTTGCGCGCCCTTTGACAAGAACAAGGCAGGAAATGTCTAAGAATGGTCAGGGCCATAATGAAAAAAAAAAGGGGAATAAAAAAATAAAATTTCCCTTGTGGTGCAAATGTTAAACAACTATAAATAAACAAAATAAATATAAATTTAAAATGTACACTTTTCAGGAAAAATAACTAAATAAAACACATTTTAAAAGTCTCCTTATGTTCCAAAAAAAAAAAATACAATTAAAGACAAATACCAACAAATTTAGAAAGTTAAAATAAGTTAACACACACAATTAATCAAACAATTATCTCATTAATTATGTAGATGGACAGATTAATAATGCAATTTATTCTTACTGCAAAAACTCCTTTACCTTAACCGCGAATGGTTACTTGAACGGCAGCACAGGTTGCTATATGATCCGGGATCAGGTCAATGCCTGAAGAATAAGGAGAACCCTGTTGGTGTGCTCGCTGACTAATTTCAATCCAAATTAAACCCTGAGTGGACTTAATAACCTAGTGATTACTCATGATGAATCCAGATTCAAAACTGATTTTAAAACAACCATTTTGACAGGAGTAAAACAAATATGAATATCCATCCATCCATTTTCTACCGCTTATTCCCTTTTGGGGTCGCGGGGGGAGCTGGCGCCTATCTCAGCTACAATCGCGCGGAAGGCGGGGTACACCCTGGACAAGTCGCCACCTCATCACAGGGCCAACACAGATAGACAGACAACATTCACTCTCACATTCACACACTAGGGCCAATTTAGTGTTGCCAATCAACCTATCCCCAGGTGCATGTCTTTGGAAGTGGGAGGAAGCCGGAGTACCCGGAGGGAACCCACGCATTCACGGGGAGAACATGCAAACTCCACACAGAAAGATCCCGAGCCTGGATTTGAACCCAGGACTGCAGGACCTTCGTATTGTGAGGCAGACGCACTAACCCCTCTGCCACCGTGAAGCCCCAAATATGAATAAAACACACCAAAAAAAATCATCCAATGTATACATCATATATATATTTATCTATTTATTATTATTTTGTTTTGTTTGTGTCTACTTTCTATCAAAAAGGGTTTCTTATTCCAGTGTTTTAGTAAAATGTTTCTAAAGGCTTAGAACATACGTTGGAACAGAGTCGTCTGGGTTTGGCCGTACTCCCGCTCTTTCAAAACTTAAATGGGGGCATTTGGAGACTTGCAAGAGAAATGGGTGCAAACTTCAGCATGCAGTAACTTGAGCTAGGGCCTTAGATCTTTTCATGTAGTACCATTATGTTATGTATCATCAACAGTATTAAAGCACACAGAAGGAGCAAAAATGCAGCTCTTTGTGTCACATTGATATTTTTTGGCTGCTCTTGAAATAACCGTTTGAGCTCCCTGCTCATAACCGTGTGAAACGTGTAAAGGTGTGAGAATCTACCTCCATTAGAGCTGCTAGCCTTGTAATATTTGCACCTTCGACATCATTTTTTCAAACTGTATTTCAGGAGAGGCTTGGAAAAAGGCTTGGAAAAAGTGGCAAGACTCTTGATGGCTCCCATGGTGCCTCGGGTGTACGTGGGAGAGCGGGGGCTCTTTAATTGACGACACACTTTCAACAGTGCCTTCTCATACAGCTGTGGGAGAGTTTATGCAGAGAATCAATTGTTTTGAATGTGGCCATTACAGTTCGGGATGATCAAGGTCCAAACAATAGTACGAGTATGTTCCAAGTACCTTTTAGAGCCCAGGTATGTTCCAATTAATTTTTAGTATGTAAGGTCCAAGGTAAGAACATTTGTAAGGACACAGCCTGTGGGTCCAAGGATGGAGAATTGTTTTCTAAGCTCAGTGGTTTAAACTATGGGAACAGTCCAGCCCAAAGAAAGCACTCTCTGTGGCCACAGTAGAAGGTCAGTTTTGCCGGTCTATCACCCCTTTACTTCTTATTTCCCCCTTGCACTTCCCACTCTGTCTCCAAGCTTGTGTGCAGGTTTGAATTTCAACTGTGTATCTAGTGCCGCCTTGCTGAAGGGAATAGCAGGAGAAGGTTACACACCTCCATTTTGAGACGGCGTGGCTCGGTTGGTAGAGCGGCTGTGCCAACAACCTGGGGGTTCCTGGTTCACCACCCTAGTCACGTCCGTTGTGTCCTTGAGCAAGACACTTCACCCTTGCTCCTGATGTATCGTGGTTAGGGCCTTGCATGGCAGCAAACGCCATCAGTGTGTGAATGGGTGAATGTGGAAATAGTGTCAAAGCGCTTTGTGTACTTTGGAGGTAGAAAAGCGCTATACATGTATAAACCATTTACAATTTACAAGGGCCTTCGTTTGACAGGATCATGTGGATCTGGATTGTGTATCCTTCCTCCACATTTCTGTAACCTTCAAATTGACTTCTAAGAGTTACTTTATCACTCTCAGAGCATGATTTATAAATAAATAAATAATAAATGGGTTGTACTTGTATAGCGCTTTTCTACCTTCAATGAACCTCTCAGAATTTACAGCAAAAATATTTCAGATGAGGATACTGGTTGGTGCACATAATTAATATTTCCATTATCCATCCATCCATCCATTTTCTACCGCTTATTCCCTTTTGGGGTCGCGGGGGGCGCTGGCGCCTATCTCATTATGATTTGATAAAATCTTGAGAACACATCTCCACAGTCTTCTGACAAGCAATGCAAAAATCGGCAGCTCAGCAACACTTAATTGGGCAGCAGTGCTGATAACAATCAATCAATCAATCAATCAATGTTTACTTATATAGCCCTAAATCACTAGTGTCTCAAAGGGCTGCACAAACCACCACGACATCCTCGATAGGCCCACATAAGGGCAAGGAAAACTCACACCCAGTGGGACATCGGTGATAATAATGATCCAGTGGGACGTCTGTGACAATAATGATTATGAGAACCTTAGAGAGGAGGAAAGCAATGGATGTCGAGCGGGTCTAACATGATACTGTGAAAGTTCAATCCACAATGGATCCAACACAGTCGCGAGAGTCCAGTCCAAAGCGGTTCCAACTCAGCAGCGAGAGTCCCGTTCACAGCGGAGCCAGCAGGAAACCATCCCAAGCGGAGGCGGATCAGCAGCGCAGAGATGTCGAGGCGGATCAGCAGCGCAGAGATGTCCCCAGCCGATACACAGCCGATACACAGGCAAGCAGTACACAAGAACCGGATGTAAAGTTGGACTGGCCTGGTTGCAGCTGGAACCCTCCTTCCAGCACAGAGTGTTGGAAGAAGGGGGAGGCGGTGACCCCGAGGCAGAGATTTACAGTTCCACTCCCCAACGTCTGCTTATGTTACTGTTCTCAACTCTCTTTTCATCTCCTCTTCTTGAGTGTATTGTCCTGACACGCCACAGTGAGAGGAGGACATTTTTGTCTGTTAAGGTTCAGTTACATCGGCCGTGAAAAATTTGGATGTTGGGGCTCCAAAACGCCACTGTTATGTAAACCTATGATTCTCCACTCATGCGGACACCTATTAGTATCGGACGATTTTCATTACAAAATACATGATTGAATGAATATATACACACACACACACACACACATAGTATATATATATATATATATATATACATATACTGTATGTGTGTGGATGTATATATACACACACACATACTTATTGTGCGTATATATATATATATATATATATATATTCTCTACGCCATTGTCCCACATTTTTAAATGTCCCTAAATATACATCAACAATGATCCAGCACACTGTTTTGTAGTTTACAAATAGTCATGGACACATTATTCACTGTACCTTGCGGTGTTAAAATAAGAACATGATTAAATTATTATATTGTTCTATTTATGTTTGCATTTAAGATAGTTAGAGAATAATACTCTAGTTGCCTAAAAACAATTACAGTGCTATTTGCCAGCTAGTGATTAGCGTGGCAGTTTCCAGTTAATGATTAACCGCGAAAGATGCAAGCTTGCTATGAGTGCACCAGTTGTCAGCTAGCAATTAGCGCACTAGTTGCCAGCTAGCCATCAATGGCGCTACACTATATTATTTGAATATCTTATTTTTGCACAATAAAAAAGGTACCTTTAGAACAACTTCATTTACACACTTTTAGTAGATAGTAGTTTGTGATTTTGTTCAGTTATAGACTTTGTTTTGCTCTAACAATTGTATCTAATAAAAGAGAAAAAGAAACTAGTTTAAATATTGTGACAATATTGTTAACTGTTAATAGCACTCATAATACATTGCAAAATATACAGTTAATAGATGTGATCAGTATTGGTATTGTATCAGCTGATGTCAGTCATGTATAATCAGTATCGGAATCTGCCACATACTGTCAATTCCTGATCGGAACACCCCTAATCAAAACAAACTTGTTACATTATTTGTTATCTAATCAAGGCTGTGGTATATCTGCCTGTGATACTACATTTTATTTGACTGACTTTTGTTTGCGCTCTGTATGATAAGTTAAAAGGTCTCCTTTTGTGGTATTATTTTGTATGATTCTGAGACTGCAATGTCCTTTAATCCCCTCTTCTTTAACGATTTGCTCTTAAAGGCCTACTGAAACCCACTACTACCGGCCACGCAGTCTAAAAGTTTATATATCAATGATGAAATCTTAACGTTGCAACACATGCCAATACGGCCTTTTTAGTTTACTAAATTGCAATTTTAAATTTCGCGTGAAGTATCCTGTTGAAAACGTTGCGTTATGATGACGCGTATGATGACGCGTGCGCGTCACGTCACGGATTGTAGCGGACATTTTGTTTCAGCCCGATCCCAGCTATAAGTCGTCTGCTTTTATCGCATAATTACACAGTATTCTGGACAACTGTGTTGCTGAATCTTTTGCAATTTCTTCAATTAATAATGGAGACGTCAAATAAGAATGATGTAGGTGGGAAGCGGTGTATTGCGCCTGCCTTTAGCAACACAAACACAGCTGGGGTTTCCTTGTTTACATTCCCGAAGGTGAAGCTTTACTATGGAACAGAGCAGTCAAGCGAACCTGGTTCTCTACCACATGTCAACCGGCAGGTTTCGGTGAGAAAATTGTGGTAATAAGTCGGCTCTTACCGTAGACATGAGCATAGCTTACGTCGTTCCTCGTGCACCTGTCAAAGAGGCAGCTGCAACTCTCTTGCCTCCTACGACCGGCCGCCCACGAACGTGGGATGCTTCCACCGTGGAGGAGGGGGAAAAAAAGCTCAGCCCGGCCCGACCGGGTGCCTTCGCTTCGCCTCGTCGAGAAACGGGGCTTCCCTCAGAGACACTGGCGGTCACCATACCCGTGACCACACCCCTCCGACTTTCAGGTACGACTATAAATTCTCACTAAAACTTTAGTAACACAATTAGCAGATAAAGGATTTTCCAGAATGATCCTAGTAAATGTGTCCAATAACTTCTGAATCGCTCCCATTGCCCTGTCTTTTTTGTTTTTTTCTCGACTTTCACTATCACTATCCCCATCCACGAATCTTTCATCCTCGCTCAAATCAATAGGGAAATCGATGCTTTCTCGGTCCGAATCGCTATCACTGCTGGTGGCCATGATTGTAAACATTGTGACGATGTGAGGAGCCCCACAACCCGTGACATCATGCGCACATCGTCTGCTACTTCCGGGACAGGCAAGGCTTTTTTATTAGCGACCAAAAGTTGCGAACTTTATCGTCAATGTTCTCTACTAAATCTTTTCAGCAAAAATATGGCAATATCGCGAAATGATCAAGTATGACACATAAAATGGACCTGCTATCCCCGTTTAAAAAAGAAAATCTAATTTCAGTAGGCCTTTAAAGGCACATTACACACATAACTACAGTATGTGTATTTAAGATTAAAAAGACGTGTTTCAACAGTTGTTTTGTTTTTCTTTGAAAGAAAATGAGCAACAATTAAAAAAATGCCAAGCTGCCAAGATCTCACACCCAACCCTTGCATTTGGCTTTTCCTCTACAAAAGCACAAAGTGAAATAACTTAACTAAGCACTAGTTCTCACAGACAGCGCTGACTCAGCATAATCTAAATTTATTTATCATCATCATTTGGATGTGGATAAATTGTGTAGGGTGTGTTAACTGGCTAAATACAGAGGAGAGACTCTCAATGGAACTTTCCTGGGTAAATAGAGGTTTAAAAATAAATAAAAACAGGCCAACGACGACACACCCCTCCAGTAATTTCAGATCTCCCAAACAAATGCTGTAATTATTAAACCCGACTGACAGCCGTACGGCTCTTTGGAACAAATGGCACGTGTTGTGTTGCTTTCATTGAGGACCACATCGCCGTCATGGCTGTCCTCAGACGGCCTTTTGTACCTGTGACTCTATATGAACATTAATGTGTCAGGATTCACCTCATGATATTTTTACACAATTGCTAATACATTTATATTTTTTTCTACGTACGGTAAAAAAAATCTGTAGATTTGACGGTGAAAAAAACTGGCCGTTCATCCATCCATCCATTTTCTACCGCTTGTCCCTTTCGGGGTCATGGGGGGTGCTGGAACCTATCTCAATTGCATTCGGGCGGAAGTCGGGGTACACCCTGGACAAGTCGTCAACTTAGCACTGGGGCCAACACAATTGCTTGAATTTTCCTGTAAAATTCAACCCCTCTCCCCATTACTGTAAATGGAAAAACGATCAGGTTGAAATCCTTGCGAGTTAGCTGCGGGTTTTTCACCTTAAAATAAGACAGTACAATTTGATGGATAACTAACTTTGAAATAACGAGACAAGCAGATGTTAAAATATAAATGTAAAAAAACCATGCGGAACATATGATAGTATAATATTTGTTGCATTTTTAGATTACAATAATTAACAATTGCATGGTATATATATATGTATGTAGTGCTGTCAAATGATAACATTTTTTAATCGGATTAATCATGATTAATCACGGGTTATTACTTGCTTGCATAATTAAAATAACCCAAGAGAAGACCCCAATATTCTGACACAAATGCTGCTGTATTTCTTGTGATTAATCGCATGAGTTAACTTGTTACTTTTGACAGCCCTAATTTTTTCTGTCAAAACGGAAAGAACGAATACATTTATATGAGAAAAGAAAGTACTGTATCGACTGTATTATTACCAGGCTTTCGTGGGCCATATAAAATCATGTGGCAGAAGCCGCTCCCGAGCCTTGGGTTTGACACCTGTGCTTTACACTGATGCCTTGAGGGCGCTGACTTTCTAATGTAATATAGCGTTATATCCCGCCATCTTACGTCTTTCAGCACGTAATGACTTAACCACGACCGTATGCTAACTGCTAATGGTAACACAAGCTAGCCAGTGATTTCTTGTTATATTTTTTGCTTGAAAAATGTAACTGTTGTTTATGGATTGTAGACTTTCAAAAGTCATGACACACACACTTTATATAATGCCGAATGGGAGTGTAAAGTACCTTCCACCATAAGCATGGGCTCCTTGGCTCCTCCGTGGGCCAGCATCTCTCGACGGTAACGCTCACCCATTTCCCTGAAAATAAACAAAGAGGAAATAAGTCCTCAGCCATCACCAACATGTCTACAAAACCTGTTGTCTCACCTATTTAAAGGATCTTGAAGGAAGCACTGCTTCCACACCATAGA
Source organism: Nerophis ophidion (assembly GCF_033978795.1). Lineage (NCBI taxonomy): Eukaryota > Metazoa > Chordata > Actinopteri > Syngnathiformes > Syngnathidae > Nerophis > Nerophis ophidion. The sequence goes on from NC_084628.1 coordinate 13,879,339, forward strand.
AGCCACAGCTCGAGACATAAGATATGAATAATACTTGGCACCATAACCGATCAGATGGCTGAATCTCAGCTGCCAGGCCTGTGCACAACAAACATTCCACTAAAGCAGGCATATTCAACTGGCAGGCTGCGGGCCACATTTAGCCCGCCAAAGCTGTTAAATTGGCCCGCTGAACAACACCCAAATAGGCTTGATGAAACCTTTCAAAATAGGGTTGCTCATGTATGCAGTACCTCCGCCCGCAGGTGGAAACAGCAAAGCATATGTGTCCCAATGAAGCAGCAGTGGGGAGGGTAGAAAAAGATGGCACTATTGACGCTGAAAATATCTAAATAAACCGCAAAAATGTGACTTTTAAACGCGACTTGACAAAAAAGTATGAATGTATTGAAACAGCTGACTTTTTGATATCTTTTGTATTTGTGATCGTGTTCTTTTTTGCTGGTTAACTCTGGCGATCAAAACTAGTTAAATACATGTAGCACTGAATTAGACCAGTGGAGAGCAATAAAGCTACACGTTAGGTTTAATTGTGTTGAGCCACAGTTTCACAATGTTTCCTGTCTGTATTAACACTAAACATTCTATTTTATTTATTTAACATACACAATGGACGTTATACTTGTGTAAAGTTTATATTTTCAGTTTTACAAACATAAATAAAGGAAGATTTATAAAAAAAGAAAACTGAGGAACAAAAATAATTCAAATGAAGGAACATCAATCATCAACAAAACTTAGCTTCTGTTTCTTCATGCTGTTAAATATCTAACTGTACACACTGGAAACAAAAAGTGAGAACATGGTAATGACAGTGCAGTGTGAATGCTGATGTGTTCTTTGTAAATACAAAACCCGTTTCCATATGAGTGGGGAATTGTGTTAGATGTAAATATAAACAAAATACAACGATTTGCAAATCCTTTTCAACCCATATTCAATTGAATGCACTACAAAGACAAGATATTTGATGTTCTGTTTTTTGCAAATAATAATTGACTTAGAATTTCATGGCTGCAACACGTGCCAAAGTAGTTGGGAAAGGGCATGTTCAACACTGTGTTACATCAGATTTTCTTTTAACAACACTTATTAAACGTTTGGGAACTGAGGAAAATAATTGTTGAAGCTTTGAAAGTGGAATTCTTTACCATTCTTGCTTGATGTACAGCTTAAGTTGTTCAACAGTCCGGGGTCTTGTTGTCGTATTGTACCCTTCATAATGCGCCACACATTTTCGATGGGAGACATGACTGGACTGCAGGCGGGCCAGGAAAGTACCCTCACTCTTTTACTACGAAGCCACGCCCTTGTAACACGTGGCTTGGCATTGTTTTGCTGAATTAAGCAGGAGCGTCCATGATAAAGTTGCTTGGATGACAACATATGTTGCTCCAAAACCTGTATAGACCATTCAGCATTAATGGTGCCTTCACAGATGTGTAAGTTACCCATGCCTTGGGCACTAATACCATACCATCACAGATGCTGGCTTTTGAACTTTGCGCCTACAACAATCCGGATGGGTATTTTACTCTTTGTTCCGGAGGACACCATGTCCACAGTTTCCAAATATAATTTCAAATGTGGACTCGTCATACCACAGAACAATTTTCCACTTTTCATCAGTCCATGTTAGATGAGTTCGGACCCAGTGAAGCCGGTGGCGTTCCTCAGTGTTGTTGATAAATGGCATTCGATTTGCATAGTAGAGTTTTAACTTGCATTTACAGATGTAGCGACCAACTGTAGTTACTCACAGTGGTTTTCTGAAGTGTTCCTGAGCCCATGTGGTGATATCATTTACACACTGATGTCGGTTTTTGATGCAGTACCACCTGAGGGCTCATAGGTCCGTAATATCATCGCTTACGTGCAGTGATTTCTCCAGATTCTCTAAACCTTTTGATAATTTTACGGACCCTAGATGGTAAAATCCCTAAATTCCTTGCAATAGCTCGTTGAGAAATGTTGTCCTAAAACTGTTCGACAATTTGCTTACAAATTGGTGACCCGTGCCCCATCCTTGTTTGTGAATTGATTAGCATTTCATGGAAGCTGCTTTTATACCCGATCATGGCACCCACTTGTTCCCAATTAGCCTGCACACCTGTGTGATGTTCCTAATATGTGTTTGATGAGCATTTCTCAACTTTATCAGTATTTATTGCCACCTTTCCCAACTTCGTCACGTGTTGCTGGCATCAAATTCTAAAGTTAATGATTATCTGCAACAACAAAATTGTTTATCAGTTTTAACATCAAATTTGTTGTCTTTGTAGCATATTCAACTGAACATGGGTTGAAAAGGATTTGCAAATCATTGTATTCCGTTTTTATTTACATCAAACACAAATTTCCCAACTCATATGGAAACGGGGTTTGTAAGTAAACATAGTGTCAAAGTAATATAACCTGCAAAGGCAGTTTCTAACGAAACATCCAAATGTTGATGTCCGGCACCTGAGATCCGAGGCTCTTGAAACTGCGGCCCTCCTCATTATGTCGTTGAATAATCCCTCCACTAAAGCAACCAAAAGTGATTTTATTGACATGCAATGCATTTTTTTGGCGTATGACAAAACCACTGAAAAGATATAAAAGTCAAGTCCTTATTGGTGTCATTTTATTGTTCACTTTCCTCCAATAACACAGACAAAAACTTAAAAACACAAGCTGGGAGCTCCTGTTTCAAAAGGACAAAACGAGGAAATTCCAAAATAGTAAAAGGGCGCTCCTCTTGTCTGTTGTTGCCTGAGGGATCTTTCTCCACAACTGTGAAGACAAGCCCTCTTATGATCTCCACTAATGGGAACTACTGGGGAATGCAGTCATTTTGAAAAGATAAAAGCTGCCATAGTTTACAAAAATCACAAAAAAAAACATTAAAAGGCTGCAGAACCCCCTCCCCGCCCATCATAATGATTTACAGTCCTACAGTAGTTTTAGTCAAGGATGCTTCGTTGACAAAATAGGAAACACTTGTACCAAACTTGTACATGAAAATGATTGCATCTAGAGTATATACAGATAAGAGAGATAGGAAAATAAAACAAGTTGACCATGTGGTCCGTGTTACTCACAGCTGGTCCTCCCTCTCTTCACACAGCGAGGAACTCTAAACTACACACGCGCAAATTAAAATGTTTAGAATATGCAGCTCTCCGTAACCAATGAGCCACTCTAGTGTTTACTTGGCTGAGTACACCATTCCTGAGCGGTGTTTCTAAAAGGATGGGCGGATTTAAGTGTCAACGAGACGTAAGTGTAAGGTCAGGTGTGTTATTGGAGGGTCCAAAAATCTGGTTTCAGTTTCTGTGAAGTAACACTATTTGCATCCAGTGGCAACTTTGTAGTAGAGGCAGTGGCATAAAAACAAACAAACGTCCACATCTTTTTACATTAGTACATTGCCTATGACATCCTTTTCTTTCAGTATGAATACACAAGCGGTCGATATCACGGCCCCGTTCATTCACGACGAGTTGAGTTTATACCAAAAAGTTCTATTTTGGCTTGATCTGACCACATGACATTCTCCCAATCCTCTGCTGTATCATCCATGTATCCATTTTGGTATAAACTCAACTCGTCGTGTTTGGAGGAAGAAGAATACTGAGTTGCATCCGAAGAACACCATACCTACTGTGAAGCATGGGGGTGGAAACATCATGCTTTGGGGCTGTTTTTCTGCTAAGGGGACAAGATGATTGATCCGTGTTAAGGAAAGAATGAATGGGGCCATGTATCGTGAGATTTTGAGCCAAAACCTCCTTCCATCAGTGAGAGCTTTGAATGGTTGACCAAATACTTATTTTCCAACATAATTTACAAATAAATTCTTTAAAATTCCTACAACGTCAATTCCTGGATTTTTTTGCCTACTCTGTCTTTCACAGTTGAAGTGTACCTATGATGAAAATTACAGACCTCTGTCATCATTTTAAGTGGGAGAACTTGCACAATCGGTGGCTGACTAAATACTTTTTTGCCCCACTGTACATACATACATGCATACATATACACACACACACACACACACACACACACATATATATATATATATATATATATTAGGGCTGCAACAACCAATTGATTAAATCGATTAATATCAATTATAAAAAAAAGTTGGCGATTAATTTAATCATCGATTTGTTGGATCTATGCTATGCGCTGCGGCTACGTCTCATGTGGTGGCAGTGAGCCAGGCAATAATGTGTCATGTGCAGCTCACGTGACCACGCCGTCCCCTCAGCCTGGAAACTTTCGAAAAATGGCGGAGGGAAACAGTACGGATAGTTCAACGGAGAAACATCCATCCATCCATTTTCTACCGCTTATTCCCTTTCGGGGTCGCGGGGGGCGCTGGCGCCTATCTCAGCTACAATCAGGCGGAAGGCGGGGTACACCCTGGACAAGTCGCCACCTCTCAAGGTTATTGCTTCAATGGAGAAAAGTGTATGACCTAAGTCGTCCAAAGTGACGGAACACTTTACTTTAAAGACTTCAAAGAAGACAGTTTCCTGCAAAACGTGCAGCATGGACCTCGCATGGCACGGAAGGACAACATTGCTTCGGCAGCACCTGAAGAGGAGCATGGATGAAGGGAAGAACTCACGGTACGTAACTTTTTTTAAGTCCATAGTCCGAATATATTGATCCGTTTTGTCCGTCTTTGTGTGTTTTTAATCTTTTGTAAACGAGGAGATTTTATTTAAGGAAGCGCAGCAGCAATTGTTGTGTATTAACTTTCAGAGTGTTAGGAACTTTTGGGATAGTGCGACCACTTCATTTTCTGTGTTGTTTTGAGTCGCAACAGGCATTCATAAATTCAGCTTGTGAGTAACATTAACGTTATCCCTTTATTGCAACGCGGGGCTGATAATGTGTCTCCGGCACATTTGACTCCATTTTGAGAGAGAAAACATACGTTTACCAATTACGAAATAAACGTAATGGACAGAAATATATCTCAGGTTGGTTTCATAATGGAACAATGTCGCCTGGCCCAATAAAGCTATAAAAATCTATTTAGACTTGAGTGACACTTTAGTATAACTAAACATTATGAAAGTGCTGGAATATTTCCTGCTCTTATTCAGAGGTAGCCTAAAGTGAATCCTTTATTATTCACAACAGAAACGTGTACTATATCTGATCCAGTTCTGATCTGATGAGTTAAATTTCTGTGTTGTAATTGGTGTATTCTGCAACTCCAATGTCCATTTATTTAATTTAGCTGTTTTTTCTTAATGTGGTGGCGTATTTGTCTTTTACATCACAAATTATTAATTAAATCAACTGGGTATGTATTGAGTGTTTGAATGATGCTACTATGTACGTTCATAATATGGATTCTCTCATTTCAGAAAGAAACAAGCCAGCATTAGCGACTTGGTACAAAGGAAGGTCTGCACACCACGGCAAGCGGCTCGAATGACTAATGCTATCCTGAATATGTTGGTAACTGACATGAGGCTACTATTAATGGTGGAGGATTAAGGTTTTAGACAAATGATTCACGTCCTCAACCTTGGTAACACTCTTCCCTCGAGGAACCATTTTACCAAACTGATGGAGAGGAAGTATGAGCAGACATTCCAAGCAGTGTAGACTGACATAAAAGCCACCCAGAGCAAAATTGCTCTCACTACTGATGTGTGGACAAGTGTAGCCACCTTGGCAATACGGAGACGAATGGAACATGAAGTCAATCTGCCTTACGGCCATGCCACTAAAGCAGTGGTTCTCAAATGGGGGTACGCGTACCCCTGGGGGTATTTGAAGGTATGCCAAGGGGTACGTGACATTTTGAAAAAAATATTATAAAAATAGCAACAATTCAAAAATCATTTGTAAATATATTCATTGAATAATACTTCAACAAAATATGAATGTAAGTTCATAAACTGTGAAAAAAAAAATGCAACAATGCAACATTCAGTGTTGACAGCTAGATTTTTTGTGGACATGTGCCATAAATATTGATGTTAAAGATTTCTTTTTTTGTGAAGAAATGTTTAGAATTAAGTTCATGAATCCAGATGGATCTCTAATACAATCCCCAAAGAGGGCACTTTAAGTTGATGATTACTTCTATGTGTAGGAATCTTTATTTATAATTGAATCACTTGTTTATTTTTTAACAAGTTTTTAGTTATTTTTATATCATTTTTTTCCAAATAGTTCAAGAAAGACCACTACAAATGAGCAATATTTTGCACTGTTATACAATTTAATAAATCAGAAACTGATGACATAGTGCTGTATTTTACTTCTTTATCTCTTTTTTTCAACCAAAAACGCTTTGCTCTGATTAGGGGGTACTTCAATTTAAAAAAAAATGTTCACAGAGGGTACATCACTGGAAAAAGGTTGAGAACCACTGCACTAGAGGAAAGACATTCAGCATCCAACATTGCAGAATGGTTGGAATAGGTAATAGCCCGGTTTGAAATTCCCCTAAGCAAAATTATTGCTATTGTGCATGACAATGGGGCACTTTATAAAAAAAAAAAAAAAAAAGTTTAACATTTGCCTTGTTTTATTTGGCAAGTCTGCTGTTTTTTAAAATAAAGTCCTGGAAAGGATAGAAATATAGTTTGTCTCTTTTATCCAATTATTAATCAATTAATCGAAGTAATAATCGACAGATTAATCGATTATCAAATTAATCTTTAGTTGCAGCCCTAATATATAGTCCTTTCCCCAAGTCGCCAAAAAAAAGTGCTGCAATTGCTCGCTAGATAAAATGTATTTCACACATGAAGCGGTTATATATCACAGCGATGGTATCTATTATAACGTTCCTGGAATAGAGCATTCATATTCTTTGATCTACAAAAAAAAATTCCCACTGATAGTTCCTTGGGAGCAAAGCACAACACATTGGGATCCTTCTGGTCTGCTAGAGCTTTCAGAGCAAGTTAAAAGACGGGAAAAAAAGACGGAAGGATGTTACTATCTGAAGCGGCACGAGCTAAAGCGTGGGCAAAAAAATGCTGACCAGGTCTGTAAAATATGGGCAAAGATACAGCAGCTCTGTAATCTCTTTTCATGATGCACATAATTACTGTCCTGAGCAAAACGTTCCTTTAAGGCCATTACCCGTCTACATTACGACCTTGGTTTCAGCTCCCCTTTTCCCTTCCTGGCTACTTCTCCTCACCCACAGCTGCAAACGTGTGGGGAAAATACCGAGCTTTTTTTTTTTTTTTCCATTGAAAGGATCTGGAAGAACAGTTTCAAATATTTCCCTCGGGTTTAGCTCATTCAAAGGAGACCCTTGCTTTGTGCTTTTACCACAGCTTGGGGGGGAAATGTCTTTAATCTTTTAAACTGTGCATGGACTGTATAACACGGCATCGAAAGAGCGGGAGGACAATGACTCCTCAGTAAAGCTTGATACAGTATCAGTGATGGACAAATACTTGATACTGACAAAAGTATTCAGACACCTGGAAGTAAAAATGACAGGAAATAGTGACAACGGCACAGTTTCAGTTTTGGAGTGTTTCCTAAGATCCGTACTAGTTTATCCCAAATGTGTCTGATGGGCTTGTTCTTCCAGAACATACTCACCCAGCCGTCTCTCTTTGGGCAGTACTTTGTGCCCTCGGAGATGGAAAAAGGCCTCCTTCAAACAGTTCTCACAATATTGGAACACTGAAGTACAGAATTATCCCAAATATCTTGCTAACATGAAGAGTTATGAATCAGAGAAAACTAGAGGACGTCCCGTACACTCAAATATGTATTACTAAGAGGTGTAATATGAAGGAAAATAGAAATCAAGCCTACTGTATTTGGTGTGTAAGGCAAGCCATAGAACTTCTGCTGCATCTCTTGCAAGATTTCGGTGGTAGAGCAACTTTGTGGTTTGCCATGGTAAATCTGGTCCAGGGCAGCATAAAAAATCTGTTCGGGTCAAAATAGGGCGTATCCTTAGCCAGAAAGCAGGACAATATTACAAATAGGGATGCAACAATTTTGACTGAACAATTATATATAGATATACAGTATAGTGATAATCACGGTTTCACAATTATCTCGATAATGATTAATTTCACAACAAAAAACTTATAAAATCACAAAGACATTTCTTAGAGACTTTGATGTGTAATTTATAGCTGTCAGAAATAATTGTAATGATATATTACCATCATAACAACAATAAAAATGATTAAATATTAAGAAAAGTCTTATTCATAATAAATACATTAATCAAAAGGAGTATATTTTTCTGTTTGTTTACGCTGAACTGACTCAACGCTAAGCTACTGATTGTGACCTGTGTGTGTATATGTATATATACATATATGTATATATACATATATATATATATATATATACACACATATATGTATATATATATATATATATATATATATATATATACACACATATATGTATATATATACACACACACATATATATATATATATATATATATATATATATATATATATATATATATATATATATATATATATATATATATATATATATATATATATATATATATATATATACACACACACACACACACACACACACACACACATACCCAACCAACTCAAATCTTCATTAAGTACATTGCCACAGTCATAATTTAACTCAGTTTTTATATCTTACATTTACATTTGCGTGTGAATCTATATATGCAGTGGAACATCAATTTACGATCTTCTCTGTTTACAAACTTTTCTGTTTAGAAATCTTTAAATCATGCCAAATATGCCTCTTTGTGCAAACCATGTGTAGGGGTACAAAAGCTTAATTTATTTTTTGTGCCACTGAAAGCTGCCATTTTGGGGATGTCCCTTCCTGTGCAGTACAGTACACACGCGGCGCGGTTCATGTTGAAGAGGCGGAAATTAGTAGTCGCCAATTCTCAGTGCTTTAGCGTTTTTTCTGTTTTCTTGCCATTCACCAAGTTTTGTTTATTTTGCCTACACAACGTGGGTTCAAAAACAACAACAAACCACCATGGAAAGAAGGAAATATATGCTATGGACAAACTTAGAGAGGGAACCCACCTCCCCTCCCCTTCCTCTCTCAGCCTGCCCTTCCTTATCGGATTCTGCTGTTTGCAGACAGCAAGGTAAAATTATCTTACTTTTTAACTTTTACTAATGTAGCAACATGGTTAACGTTTTTGAGAGCACCAAAGAGCACCAATTTGAGCGTACATGCACCCTTACCTTCACTACAGATGGTTACATGATAGGCAGCGTGGGTTGTTGTACGGTCAGTGATCAGGCCAATGCATACGTCAGTGCAAAGATGAGTGAGGAGACTCTGGACGGTGTGTTCACTGGTAAATGTTTCGTAAAAATATACTAATATGGGACTTTAGCTGAAACTGTTTTAAGCAAAAATAATGTAGTGCACTTGAAAAGTGTTGCAGTATAAAATTCTGGAAAATAAGTGTGTTCAGATAATGGGGTCTTTTTTAGGTGTATCTAAATTATGCAAGCGACTAATAACCTTATAATAATTATGAACAATCTGATTAAAATAAATTATAATTTGACAGGACTATTATATATACATTATAGTGTCAAAGTGTGTATTATTTTACGAAAATTATTCATGTTTACATTGTTTCCCATAATTTAATATAATTATTATCATAAATTGAGTTTCCACTGTATATTAACATGTTACAGCAAATTTGGTGTGGTTGATCAGGATTACCTGCAGTTGTGTGTCTGCAGCACCGCACATCTTCTTGGACTCACACAGACGAGCCACCATACTCTCAGGGAGAGGCTGACCGGACAAAAATCAAAGGCATCGCTGGTCAGCATCTTATCGAGATATATGTTTAGCTACACTCTTTTCCCCAAGTGTACCTGTCCGGTTTCATAGTGGCGTGCAAAATGGCTGACAACCCGATAGTCGGTGGCAAAGTACTCCATGAGGATGGAGGGCACTTCGGCAAAGTCGGTCGCGCATCTCGTGCCTAAAGAATGGACAGGACAATATAAGGCAAATAGTGACACAGTCTAACAAGCTAAAAAAAAAGGTCTGCAACAGACCAAAATATTAACAACCCCTCTAGTAGAGTTAGTAAACCGCAAACTACAACCAAGTTCTAAACAGATTGTTTAAAAAACAAACACATGGTTAGAACAACTATAAACACTCATTGTAGAAAAAACAAACTCATTGCAAAAACAACAATAAACACCTTGTTGAAACAACAATAAAACACATTGTTGAAACAATATCTCTTTCTAATGTTATTATTTCTGCTGACCTCACCCGTGACGTGCTGGTAGCGAGTGCGTCCCAGCATCGAATGCATGGCGTGGCCCATCTCGTGGAAAAGGTTCTCCATCATGCCCGGAGAGAGCAAGGTGGGGGCATTTCGTGTGGGATGGGGCAGGCTCAGCATCAGCACCACGACGGGAAGTTGGTACTGGCCCGTGTCCTGGCACCGGCGGCCTCCGCGGATGGTGAAGTGACAGTCCTGTTTTTGGAATAAGATGGTAAAACAGAGTTTTCCCAAAGGACTGCAATCTATCTGTTGCTCGCAAGTTGGAAGGAGCTGGTGGCCATGGCGAAATTTTCGCAATCGGCCATGAAGCATACAAATGTCATCTTTATGGATGCTGTAAGCAAAATATTATGTTTAGAAAATAAATACAGATTAACTTTCTTTTGCCTCTGTTTTTTGTGGGGTCTTCTATGTCACAAGGAAAACAGGGGGCGAGATGGAGGGTTGTTCTACCTAGAGCAGCACATGTTGATTGTTGAGATACCAGCTTTCATGTTGGAGTTTCCAAAGTCGGCAACACTTACTCCTGCAATGTCTTCTCATTCTCTAGCAGAGCAGGTGTGTTAAGAAGCATAGTTACAATGCCATCTTGTAACGGCAAGCTTGGTAGCGGCAAATTAAGCTTTGGCAGTCCAAATGTTTGTGAATACTGACAATACATTTCTTTATTTGCATTTTATTGGAACTCGACCAATACCAAATGTTCAGGTTTGATACTGATTATTTGTAGTCAAGGAAGCCAATAAACCATATTTGGAGCCAAAATTAATTTGCAGTAAAATTTCGCTAAACATTAATGTTGTGTGTAAGTAAACAGCTGGACAAGGCTTTAAGTTGTATTTTTAAAAACTGTTTTTAGGAAATGTCTGAACAGTTGCGACACAATGTTTTATGTGGCACTAATAGTGTGGTTAACTTAGCAGTGAAAACATCAGGGGATTTCACAAACGCCAGGGGAACATCAACATTTTCATTTAGAAATATGGTAAACCTGCTGGAAAAATTGGTACAAATTTGGGATTTTTCCAAAAAACTAAACAAAAGCAGCACAGTGGAAAGTGCTCATTTGCCTCACAGCAAGAATTTGATTCTCTCCCGCAACCCGAAGAGGAACAAGCGGTAGGAACATGAACCTTGTGGCGCTCCTTAAATGAACAAACGCTCCAAGTGTTGCAGACAGAGACTTTTCGAGCAACTTGATCGCTGCAGTAGTTGAAACAAAAAAAAATATCGGGAAATGGCCAGGAAAAAAAGAAAAAAACAGGATTTTTTTTCCGGCAAAAAAGTGTCTGCAAAGGAGACGCACTGCCAACACTGGGCTGTGGCGCGGTGAATGCAGCTAAGCAGACCGCAGAACAATTCTCACTATAACTCAAATAAATGCCCTGTAAAGATTATAAACTAAAATAATATTTTTTTTTACTGTTAAATTAATTTTAAAAAAGGCCTTCAGCATTTTTTTATCCAGGGCTAAAGGGATAAGTTATCTTTTTTTAAATGTTAAATACTGGCATCATGCGTGTTTATATTTTAGTTTTGTTGTAGGTGTAAAAAAGGAAAAAAAAAAAAGACGATACAGATACACTTCAAAATACCAAATATCGGCGACACAAATCAGTTGATCTCGAAATTTTACTTGGATTTGCATTAAAATGTCATGTGTTTTTGCATGATCCTACGAAAAGAAAGCTGAGAAGCTGTGGGCTCACCTGATTGGGTTTTTCTTTCCGTTGGAAAAAGTCACAGTAAATGTATCCAAGTAAGCCCTCTGTTTCATGAACCACAGCCTGGAAGGACATGCACGAAACAAACAGCACAAACAGGCATCAGTGATCGACACCTCATTAATGGATGTGGACTGTTAGCAGCAGCATCAACAACAACAACGTACGAGTTTGCGGACATCGTCACTCCACACTTCCCCGGCGCTTGGGTGTTCAGACATTAGGGACACGCCATAGAGTCGAGAGAAGAGGATGTTCAAACCTTCCATGCAGGACCCCAAGGAAAAGTAGGGGCTGTACAGACTGGGCTCGATGTTGTACCTGAAATATGGCAAGAATGCAAGACTCAGATGCTATTTTTCAGGAGGTTATATTAAATTTAAAAAAACAAAAAAAAATTTTTAAACAATTAATGTGTTAGATTTTGATATATTAGTTTCTGTTTTAGGAAATACTTCCAGTGCAATTTGAAGATACCCTGCATTTTTGGGGGGCTTTCCAACAAAACACAATAGACATTTTGATTATTAGGTAAACCTTAAATGCTTTATTGATTGATTGAAACTTTTATTAGTAGATTGCACAGTTCAGTACATATTCCGTACAATTGACCACAAAATGGTAACACCCGAAAACGTTTTTCAACTTGTTTAAGTCGGCGTCCATGTAAATCATTCATGGTACCTCAGTAGAAGCATTTAAGTTCCATCTTAAAACTAATTTGTATACTCTACCCTTTAAATAGACCCCCTTTGTAGACCAGTTGATCTGCCGTTTCTTTTCATGTCTTTTCTCCTCTGCCCCCCTCTCTCTTGTGGAGGGGGGGTCACAGGTCCGGTGGCCATGAATGAAGTGCTGGCTGTCCAGAGTCGGGACCCGGGGGTGGACTGCTCGCCTGTGCATTGGTTGGGAACATCTCTGCGCTGCTGACCTCGGGATGGTCTCCTGCTGGCCCCACCATTGACTGGACTCTCACTATTATGTTAGATCCAATATTGACTGGACTTTCACAATATTATGTTAGACCCACTCGACGTCCATTGCATCCGGTCTCCCCTAAAGGGGGTGGGGGGTCACCCACATCTGCGGTCCTCTCCAAGGTTTCACATAGTCCTCCACATTGACGTCCGACTGGGTTGTGAGTTTTTCCTAGCCCTTTTGTGGGGATGTTGTTGTGGCTTGTGCAGCTCTTTGAGGCACTTGTGATTTAGGGCTATATAAATAAAAGTTGATTGATTGAAACATTATTTGCAGTTTGTGAACAAGAATAAGAATAATAGAAGTTTTGAGGAAGTGAAGTGAATTAATTATAATTAGAGAGCGCTTCTTCTCTAGTGATTCAAAGTGATTTACATTGAGAAACCCATTATAAATTCACACTTGGTAGAGGTAAGCTACATTTACACCAGTCTGGGTAGCACTGGGAGCAAGGTGAGTGAAGTGGATTGCCCAAGGACACAACTGCAGTGACCAGGATGACGAAAGCTGGATTCGAACCAGGGGCCCTCAGTTTTCCGGAGGGCCGCTGTACCATCTGAGCCCCGTGTAACACAGAGAATAGGGCCGTGACTCTCAGTGTTTACAGGGATTCAACTGCTTTTTAGTGTCATCAAAGAAGCGAGAGCTAACACTAGACACACTGAACATGACAGTCTTATGTTCTATAGCCATACAATGGAGATATATGTAAGAAAACACTTGAAGAAGACTCCCAAGCTTCTCAACTTACTGACATCTTTTGTCCCACCTAACGATGAGGCACGGTGCAATATTAGCCCACTCCACTTGAAAACATAAGAGTGGAATTACCATGACGACACACTGCCATATAATGGCAAAACAAGTTGTCTCTATATTGAAATGATTATCATATATTTTTGATATATAAAACCAAAAGACTTAGAAATACATACAAAAACCTAAAACCAGTGAAGTTGGCACATTGTGTAAATAAAAACAGAATACAATGATTTACAAATCCTCTTCAACCTATATTCAACCGAATAAAATTCAAAGACAAGATAAATGGTTGAACTGGAAAACGTTGTTATTTTTGGCGAATATTAACTCATTTGGAATTTGATACCTACAACATGTTTCAAACAAGCTGGCACAAGTGGCAAAAAAGACTGAGAAAGTTGAGGAATGCTCATCAAAACCTTATTTGGAACATCCCACAGGTGAACAGGGTAATTGAGAACAGATTGGTACCATGATGGGGTATAAAAGCAGCTTCCATGAAATGCTCAGTCATTCACAAACAAGGATGGGGCTAGGGTCACCACTTTGTGAAGAAATTGTTGAATGGTTTAAGAACAACATTTCTCAACAAGCCATTCCAAAGAATTTAGGGATTTTACCATCTACGTTATGTAATATTATCAAAAGGTTCAGAGAATCTGGAGAAATCAATGCATTTAAGCGATGATATTACGGACCTTTGATCCCTCAGGGGATACTGTATCAAAAAGCGACATCGGTGTGTAAAAGATATCACCACGTGAGCTCAGGATCACTTCAGAAAACCACTGCCAGTGCCTATAGTTTGTCGCTACATCTGTGTGTGCAAATTAAAAATTCCGCTATGCAAAAGCGAAAGCCCTTAATCAACAACACCCAGAAATGCTGCTAATATGGACTGATGCAAAGTGGAAAAGTGTCCTGTGGTCTGACGAGTCCACATTTCAAATTGTTTTTAGAAACTGTGGACGTAATGTCCTCCGGAACAAACAGGAAAAGAACCAACCGGATTGTTATGCGCGCAAAGTTCATGGTATGGGAGTGTATTCGTGCCCAAGGCATGGGTAACTTACACATCTGTGAAGGCACCATTAATGCTGAAAAGTACATACAGGTTTTGGAGCAACAAATGTTGCCATCCAAGCAACGTTTTAATGGACGCCCCTGCTTATTTCAGCAAACAATGCCATGCCAAGTGTGGCACATTATGAAGCGTAAAAAACGACAACGGAGACCCCGGAATGCTTAACGACTTAATCTGTACATCAAGCAAGAATGGTAAAGAATTCCACCTAAAAAGCTTAAAAATTGGTCTTCTCAGTTCTCAAACGTTAACAAAGTGTTGTTAAGAGGAAAGGCCATGTAACAAAGTGTTAAAAATTTCCCTGTGCCAATTTTTTTGCAATGTGTTGCTGCTATTAAATTCTAAGTTAATGATTATTTGAAAAAAAAAAAAAAAAGTTTCTCAGTTCGAACATTAAATATCTTGTCTTTGCAGTATATTCAATTGAATATAAGTTGAAAAAAATTGCAAATCATTGTATTCTGTTTTTATTTACAAATTACACAATGTGCCAACTTCACAGGTTTTGTATATAGAAAAGATCAACATAATATAAATCTCTTAGAGATTCTTGAGCCATTTGGTTGAACAATGAACATGAGCAGGCAGCTGGCTCAGCAGCATAAGCTAGTTTCCTCTCTGTAATCAATGCGCTTCTAAAAGTCCTCAAAGTTCTTAAAGTTGGCACCTATAATAACAATATCGCTAATATTGAGTTAATATTCATGTCACGAAATGTGAATGGACTATTTTTGGCGCTTTTTGGATGGTTATTTTTTCATGGTTTAGAAGCCATAAAAAATAAGAAAAACATGTTTTACAGAGGGATTGTGAATGATAAATCTCTTTCCCACTTTTGCGTATTTAAAGTATGACTAATCTGCTCACAAGGGCAGAGTGCAAAGGGGTTCGCCCCGTAATGTTAGCAGATCCCGAATTTATGGAAAATTGCACAAGGTATTCTGAGCGGAATGTTCAAAACGGCCTTTTGTAATTGTGGCTTTTAGGGACGTTTGGATGATATATTCACATACTCTGTGGATTGGAAATATAATTGGATATAGTTAAACAGATAAAATAAAACACAATTCAAAATATTGAGAGCATTTATTTTTCCATTATACTGGTATTTTAAAGGGGACCTGATAATTTTAACCACGTTTAAAACACACCCTTGTGGTTTTGATAGTATGTACTGGATATACACTTTGGTGTCAATTTTGCCTCTCAGTCACATTTTTAACCTACTTTCTGCGTATATCTATAAACGCTTCGTGTGTGACGGTGTTCTCTTTAGATTGCAAATAAAACCCTCCATGCCCTACCCTCTCAAAAAGTACTTAAATTAATACTTTGAAAATGTACAATGCTTAAATATTTAGAAGACAAACATCACCGCTTTTTCTTTACGGTCAAAAATACTGATCTGATTTGTTTATATTGCAGTTTCATTGATCATATAGCAATGACTTGGAATTAGGTTTGTTCGATGTTAACAAAAAAAGGCTTGAATGTAGTTACGCTGCTTTTGTCATTTTATTGTAGCTTGACTACATTTTTTGTGATCGGTAGCTTCAGTGTAGTGAAGCTACAACTAGTTTAGAATAATTTCTAATTTAGCTTACAACATTTTCCAAGTACACTGCGAGTGTCAACATTGTAACAACATTTATAAGTCGAAAAAGAGTGAAATCCTCATAGGCCCCCTTTAATGTGGTGGAAACTCACCTCTCGGCACGCAAGACTCCGCTGAGGTAGGGGTGATCCCAGGGCATGAGCTCCTGTGTCAAAACACAAAAAAACATTGACTTCCTATACATTACATGCAAGGTGACATGTGGTGATGGCAAAAAAAAGTCACCTACGGAATTCCGAGGATTCAGTTTTTTCTTCATGTCACGCATTATTTTAAAGTCTTTGGCTGTTCTGTGAGACCCGGGTAAAAAAAATAAAGTTGATCAAGAAGGGAATGTCTTCATATGCATTACTTAATGTACAACTCTTTAGGTACACTTGCACAAACAAAACATATCAAGCTGGAGGTTGCATACATTTATATAACAATACCACTGCACTTTTGGTACTTAGCATTATTTTGCGCTAGCTTTAACATTTTACAGCATAAATTCAACCTTTTCACTATAGCAACCATCTATATTGAAGCAAAAGATGCTACCATGTTATAACAATTTTGATTGCTTCCATGCTATACTGGCTGTGTGCATGCCAGCAATTATCATTGTTAGCATCGACATTTTGTTGGGATTGTGAAAAAATTACAAAAGATGGCAGAACTTCAAGAATAAAAGAGCCTTTTAATGTCGTTGCACATTAAGAACAACAAAATTGTGGAATACTGACGGCAGAAGCTGTCACGAAAAGCACCAAGTACATTATACATATCCTGTTAGGTGCTAGCTTTAGCATTTTCTATAATAACTTGAGATTTTGCACTTCAGAAACCATTTATCAAAACAACAGATGTTTGTGCTCATAATGTAGCCATGCAATTTGCCGGCATGCTACGTATTAGAAAATAAACATTTAAAAGGCAGAGCCCAAATGCCACCAAGTTGGTCTCAAACCCCATGCCATACTTGCCAAAACTCCCAATTTTTCCATCAGACACAAAATTTTCAGTGCCCCTCCCGAAAATCTCCCAGGGCAACCATTCTACCGAAATTCGCCCGATTTCTACCCGGACAACAATATTGGGGGCGTGCCTTATAGGCTCTGCCTTGAAAGTTCTCTACAACCTGTCGTCACGTCCGCTTTTCCTCCGTACAAACAACGCGTCGGCCCAGTCACATAAGATATGCAGCTTTTACAGTCACTCATAAGTTAATGCAAGGCATACTTGGTCAACAGCCATACAGGTCACACTGAGGGTGGTCTTTTAAAACAACTGTAACACTGTTACAAATATGCGCCACACTGTGAACCCACACCATACAAGAATGACAAACACATTTCGGGAGAACATCCGCACCGTAACACAACAGAACAAATACCCAGAACCCCTTGTAGCACTAACTCTTCCGGGACGTTACAATATACACCCCTGTTACCACCAAACCCCGACCCACCCACCTCGCTCGACCCCCATCTCCAAATTTCGGAGGTCTCAAGGTTGGCAAGGAGGTCTCACGGTTGGCAAGTATACCCCTGGCCTGAAGTTTACATCAGGTAGCTGCCAAATCACAATTTCCACATTTTGTAGTTATTTTTTACTTTGTGATGGATGATTTTTAAATACAGGTCTTGTATAGGATTATATTTTGCAGGTGTACTGTAACTAAGTCTCTGAAAATGTTACAATCATCAACACATTTTTCGGAAGGGACTGAGTTTACCTGTCTGATAGCTTGTTAGTCAACAGCTGAAGGAAGCTCATCACCGTCTCTGCAAAGCAAAGCACATCATTAAAAACCAATCAAAACACTTGTGTGTAAAAATAATTACAGCTCCTCATATGACACCAAATAATCAATTATAATAACAGAAGTAGGCGGGTCTTGACTCAACCTGGCGTTGCTGCCATGGTTCCCTTCAAGGCCCTGTGGCCGTACGTCTCGTATCCCACTAGTCTGGCCAGCTTGTATCGGCATCTCAGAAGCTCCTCCAGACACTCCATCAGATCTGCATTTGGGTAGAGGTAAATTCTGTAGGCCATTTCTCGAACCTGCAAAAGCCACAAAGAGGGTTCGGACAAGTCTGGATGCACACAATTAATAAACAGTATTCATATGATTGCTATTAAAAAATATGTTGGCCATTGACAATACATGTACCGGTAACTATTCATCATTTTGAGCAGGTCCTATAACCAGTTTATGAGGCAAAGGCGCCACCTGCTGTGCGACATAAGCCATGTTCTAGTGATGCGCACAAACCAAATCATCAGGCGCGTCTGCGTGCAATCCTCCAACTTGCACAAAGCTCCCTTCACTGGCAAAGTGCAGGTGGAGATGTTCAGGGATGGAAGACCTGGCGATTCTGTTGGGCATGTGGGAGCCCACCAGGAACTCGTTGTTTAAATCCAAGAGCTTCACGTGGAGCATAACCGCCTCCTTCCTCTGCCGGGAAAGGGAAAACAATTTAACACAAGCAAAGGCGACACACGATTGAAAATTTGAAAGGTCAGATATATTTTTCAACAACAATGGTAGCTCAACTTAAGAACGGCCCACATTTATAGTGTATTGAGATAAGAGCAGTCTCTCCGGTAATTGCTATTCGAGTGATAAAATATGTGTTACAAGCATCTCCGCCATTAGTTGGCATAACAAATGTAACAGTGACCTCTGTAGGATTCGACCAAAACATCTGGTCTTACTCGCTAGCATTAGCTTGTAGCTATAGATCAACATAACTTTGTTTTTTAACCATTGGAAAGAAGGCAAAGTGGGTGTTAAAGAGAGCGCTGAGAAGAAGTGGATGATAACCATTCAATGCCCCCTCTCAGCCGCAGGTACTCGCTGTTCCTCTTGCATAAACGCTGCACTAAGTTGCAGGACAGGGAGACAATCAGGGGCGCTGAAACAAGCCCGCTAGTTAGCATAATCCAGCTAGCTAATTTGTTGTCGCCTGTGTTCGCTCTTTGAGCTACAACATTGACAGATTTCTTCTTTGCTGTTGATCATCAAAAAAAATCAACAAAAACATGACCGAGCGTGTGGCCAACTTTGAGCGGATCGCTACGATTTCTCCACCATACTGAAGCAGAATGAGTAACGCCAGCCAAGAATATCAAAGTATTATCTCAACGGCGGACATTTATTCATTAAAATATTGAGAAGCTGCTGATGGCATGTTTGAGAGAGAAGTAGCTGGAAGGAGATACCATAGAAGTCAACTCTCAAAAGTAAAAACTGTATATTATTATTACTTTATTTCATAAAACTATTGTAGTTGTTTGTAGTAGATTCTATTGTATTGACTTCATAAAATATTTATTATCTGAAAGTTAGTTTTACTTCTTTAAAAGCGTGTTATGTTTTACAATTGTGCTGTTTGGGAGCCAAACACCGATTACATTGATTTTATTTTATTAAAAATAATAATAATAATAATAAATAAATAAATAAATTTAAAAAAAATATATATATATATTATATATATATATATATATATATATATATTATTATAATTGGTTTTACCCTTAAAAATCATTTTCAATCATATTTATTTTTATATTGTTTTGATATTTGTTTTATTTTTTTATTCAGTCATTAGTGGAGCTAAGGATAATATTTGAATATTGTTTTTAATATTGTTGTGCAGCACAATATGACGGATAAAAACAGCATCTCCAGCACTGAAAATCAGGTTGAAGAATGGTTGAAAAGGATTGACAAGTCTGGTCTGCCTGGGATCTACCAGCATGGCTTACTCCAAAGACTTATGTGGCTTCTCACCGTGTACGAAGTAGTGATAACAACAGTTGAAGGGTTGGAGAGGAAGTTCAACAAGCACCTTCGGAAATGGTTGGGGATACCCCCGAGCTTTACATCTACGGGGCTCTACATAAGGTCGGGCCAGCTCCAGCTCCCCCCGTCTTCAGTTCTGGAGGAGTTTAAAGTCGCAAAATGCAGACTTTCCCTGATGTATAGGGACTCCCAAGATCGGCTGATCAGGGAAGCTGGAATAAGAACAAGATCTGGTAGGAAGTGGGCCGCTAGCACTGCTATTGCCCAGGCAGAATCATCTCTCAGGACCAAAGATACCATCGGAAGCCTCTGCACTGGAAGACAGGGTCTAGGAACATCACAATTCCAGCAGTGGTCCAAGTCCACTCCCAGGGAAAGGAGGACCTTGATTCAGGATGAAGTCTGAAACCTTGAGGAAGAAGGAAGAAGAGCTAAAGCCATCGAGCTCGCAACCCAAGGTGCCTGGACAAGGTGGAACCTTCCCAAGAGGAACGTGACGTGGAGTGAACTGTGGAGGCTGGAGCCGTTTCGTATCTCATTTCTGCTTCGAGCAGTATATGACACCCTGCCGACCCCAGTCAACTTGCATAGGTGGGGAATGAGGGAGGACCCGCTGTGCAGGTTGTGTGGCGGTAAAGGAACTATGGCGCACATTCTGTCTGGGTGCAAAACAGCATTGACCCAGGGAAGATACAGGTGGCGCCATGACAAGGTGTTGGCAATGCTCGCAGATATCTTGGAGCAAGAGAGGAGAAAGAAACACCCAGCCAAAACAAAACCATTGCTGAGCACCATCACCTTCGTGAAAGAGGGTCATAGACCAGTTGTCCAAGGCCAAGCCAAACAAAACCTCTTGCAGTTGGCCCAGGGATGGGAGATGGAGGTCGACCTGGGGCGGAAGCTCCTCTTCCCAGAGGCAGTACTGTCCACCACTCTGAGACCAGACAGAGTTTTGTGGTCCCCAGAGGGAAAGAAAATCATCCTGGAGGAACTTACTGTCCCGTGGGAGGAGGGATGTGAGGAAGAGGCAGAGAGGAAGAAAACAAAGTACCAACAACTTGTCCAGGACTGCCGGGACAAGGGGTGGACAGCATGGCTGATGACAGTGGAAGTTGGTTGTCGAGGATTCCCTGCGCAATCTGTGTGGAATATGATGACAAAGGTTGGATTGAGAGGTCACTTGAGAAAAACAGCCGTTCGTAGGCTGGGAGAAGCGGCGGAGAGAGCCTCCTGTTGGCTCTGGCATAAAAGAGAGGACAATAGCTGGAAGCCTGGATGAGAGGAGCAGTGATCTGGCCAATCACTGCTGACCCACCAACCGGAGAGTGTTGTGGTTAAGGGTCGAAACACTCTGTGAACGTTGGGGACCACCTGATGACCTCTTGTACAGGCCAAAGCTTTATCCATTAGAAATGGATTATAATAGCATCTTTGATGTATTTGCAAACTAAACTGAATATTGTTTTTAATATTGTTGCGCAGCACTTGCGAAACATTTATGTTGCTATACAAATAAAGTGGATTGGATTGATTTTATTCCGCCCTGCGATGAGGTGGCGACTTGTCCAGGGTGTACCCCGCTTTCCGCCCGATTGTAGCTGAGATAGGTACCAGCGCCCCCCGCGACCCTAAAACGGAATAAGCGGTAGAAAATGGATGGATGGCTGGATGATTTTATTCCAGTTAAATGGCCGATGCTGATTTGAGATATGAGTGCTTTGAGGTAAGAGCTCCGTCACAGAGCCAATTTAGCTTCTAAGTCTATGCACAACGGTATTTTGAGTATGTTTCAGAGCTCCCACAGGACTGTATTGGAAGTGTGTTACCTTACATCACACAGAGAAAAAAAAGAGGAAAACTGGCGATAAAAAAGGAACATGTCTATCAGCACCAAGATCTGCCATGAAATCCCCAAAACAAAAATTTTAAAATCAAGACTACATTTTCTGCCATTAGGCGCATTTCTACACTATATCTTACCTCTAGATTTATTATCATCAATTAACCTGTTTTGGTTGTCTTTTTGACATTTACATGTCCCATGTAATGTACCACAGAATGTTTAGGTTCTTGCAATACATAATTTACAAACAATGTTATCATTGAAAATTTAACATAAAATTCTATAACATGCAAACAAAGAACTCAGAAAACGTTTCCCATTTGGCAACTCAATCCTATAACCACACCACTTCGGGTGATATACTTCCGGTGTAGTGACTTCTGTTTACATGAGTCACCTCAAAAATATAACTTATTCTACTGTTCGGAACTAACAGTGTTCGGATTGTAATCATACTAATATGATTAACAGCAAAGAATGAATCAGTCAACGTTGTAGCTAGAAGAGCGAGCGCAGGCAACAACAAATAAGCTAGCTGGATGATGCTAACTGGCGAGCTTTTTTCAGCGCCCCCGATTGTCTCCCTGTCCTGCAACTCAGTGCAGCGTTTAGGCAAGAGGAACACTGAGTACCTGCGGCTGAGGGGAGCATTGAACAAATTATTTTAAATCAATTTTTTTTTCCATATTTCATTTAAAAAAAAACGCATAAGTGATATTTTGACGTGAAAAATTTGTGTTTAAAAACGTGGATTCCTGCATTTTCGAAGACATTTCACATGCCTGAACATGAGCGTATGACAAAATTATATCATGTTAGGTTAGCATATTCACTGAAGAAACACTAAATGATCAAGCTTAAAACTCTGTCTGTATTAGACAAAGCTTTATAGGCTTAATATTGCTACGTGTAGTGAAGCCTGCTTTTTCACAAAGCTGTCCTATGTGACGTTTTGGACCTGTACATGTAGCAGGCTAATATAACTAAGGGGAAGTCATAAGTAGTATCTTTTATGAAATATTAATTCAAACTCATAAACAATCTCTATAGTCTGGACATGCATGTTACACTAAGAACATCATTAAACAAGTATACGCAAATGTGTTGTTGCTGCTGGTGTTAATTTTGATGGACATCTTGCACATCTTTAGATGGACATCTTGCACAACTTAACCTATTTGAGGTTGCTCTGCTTTTATCAAATGAACATTTTCTTTCAAAATGCACTTTTTTTACATCATGCCGCAATTTGTATTCATCTATATGTTTATTTTATCTTTTCACATTTTGCATATAGTAAAAAAAAAAAAGTTTACAGTTCGCTATGGTTCAGAGAGAAAGTTTTTTTCTCGATTTTCCTATATGTCCAGCACATGTTGAAATCTAAGAATAAATATGACTGACTTTAAAAAAGTTCATTTTTCATACTACTGGACCTTTAAACATTTCTCCACTTGCAACAAGACCTCTCACCAGCCTCTCATCCAGGTGAATCCCGCTGATTTCAAAGTCAAACATGAACAACTCCGCCACTCGCCTGCAAACGAAGGAATATTAGGGACGGATAAAATGACTTAAGACATAAAATGTATGGATCCTTGGTAAGCGAGAGAGATGGGATGTTTACCTTGTGTCTGGATCCAGCTGAGCCACAAGGTCTGGTCTATCCAGCAAATTCTTCAAACTTTTGCACAGCTCTACATTAGTGTTCAATCTGAAACATATCATGTAACATGTTCCCCATTACTGAGCACACTATTAATGGGATGAGGATACCCTGTATCTTACTTCTCCACGGCGGTGCCGATCTCGATGCAGGTTTTTCTCGCGGCCTCGCGGTACGCCGGATCTGGATGTTGCACTTTGACAAAATCCGCCTGAAAATGTCATGTTGAGGCTTAGTAAGCACATCCAATGCAGGGACAGTGCTACACCGGGGCTAGGGCCTCATCAGAAACATGTTTAGCCCCCAGTTGGGCCTGGCCTGCCCCAGCATTTTTGGGCCCTATTATTCACTTACCTTCTGTTGTGTGTTTGGGATCTGCATTAATACTAAAAGTGTTAAATCAAACTGTGGAGGCATTTCAGAGAGACTTAGAAAACAATCTTGCCTTCTGTCATATTCCCTACAGAGACACAGGTTGGAATTTGCATTGTGACTTCACCCAGTGACTTGTCCAGGGTGTACGCCGCCTTACGCCGGATTGTAGCTGAGATAGGCGCCAGTGCCCCCCGCGACCCCAAAAGGGAATAAGCGGTAGAAAATGGATGGATGGATGGATTTCAGTGGATTATTGATTATCTGTCCATCTTTCTCTGGCCAATCACACAACCGGCGGGTCCATCTCTCCAAATGCTTAGCAAATGTCCAGCTCCAGTATAGCGTGAATGCAAACATGCTTCCCTGAAGTGAAAACCAGTGATTGTCAACCAAACTAAGATGTTTATTCCGCAGCAAGTAGTGCGAACTATCTGAGTACAAAAGAGACTTCAATCAAATCAAACTATGCAATGGAATAGATCCCTATTTATCAAAAAAATTTATGTCGAGTGATATCAAGGATTATACGTCAGCCGCGTCCCCAGACATATCAAACTATTGTGCTCCAGGCGATATTCTACACGACAAAACCGATGAAAAGTTGGAAAAACATGGAAGTCTACAACTTCTTTGTGTGGGGCTGGGTCAAGGAAATTGGTATCAAGACTTTGGGATAAAAATATATCCATAGATGTCAACATTGCGTATGTGCTGAAAGCTTAATTTATTATTGTTGCCTTTAGTAAAAGCTTTTAAGTTTTGCTCACATTCGCTTTCTTTTATATAGACACGCCGAGTTGGTGCTTTTCAAAACACTCACGGCAAACATGTGTTTAAGAAATACAAAGAAAATCAAGATAATACTTAAATGGTAAATAATAAACATATATCAAACAAACCTTTAATGAAGTGATCAATGCAAACTCACGCATTCTTCAATTATTTTCCCTTCGACTGCAGTGTGGACTGTATTCTTTCTCTCGTCGTCATTTCACAAAATCTTGCACTCTCCCGCATTTTTTGATTACTCTGAAAAAACATTTATCCTTTCGCAATTTGAATGATTCCTTCCATCTATCCATTTTCTACCATTTAAAGTTAAAGTAAAGTTAAAGTACCAATGATTGTCACACACACACTAGGTGTGGTGAAATTTGTCCTCTGCATTTGACCCATCCCTTTGTTCATCCCCTGAGAAGTGAGGGGAGCAGTGGGCACCAGCGGTGCCGCGCTTGGGAATCATTTATGGTGATTCAACCCCCAATTCCAACCCTTAATGCTGAGTGCCAAGCGGGGAGGCAATGCGTCCCATTTTTTCATAGTCTCTGGTATGACTCGGCTGGGGTTTGAACTCCCAACCTACTGATCTCAGGGCGGACACTCTAACCACTAGGCCACTGAGTAAGCTTAGTAGTTGTATTTGTCCCTTTTCGGGTCGCGGGGGTGGCTGGAGCCTATCTCAGCTGCATTTCGGGTGGAAGGCGGAGTACACCCTGGACACGTCGCCGCCTCACCACAGGTCCAACACAGATAGACAACATTCACACTAACATTCACACACTGGGCAAGTTTAGTGTTGCCAATCAACCTATCCCCATGTGCATGTCTTTGGAGGTGGGAGGAAGTCAGAGTACCTGGAGGGAACCCACGCAGTCACGGGAAAACATGTAAACTCCAGACAGAAAAATCCAAAGTCCAGGATAGAACTCAGGACCTTCGTATTGTGAGGCACGTGCACTCACCCGTTTCACCATGCTGCCCTTATTTGAATGATTCATATAACCAAAAATAACCCAACCAGAGGGCATGTTTTCTTTTGAACCCATTGAAAACAATGCTAAGCTTGACCACCACGCATATTTAATGGGCGGGACGTGAGCCGGACATGACGTCAGTAAAATCAAGAGATTTGTATTTGGAACCAATTTCTTCCCCATCTTTTATGGACGATTGGGTAGAGGTACATTTTACAGTGCCAGCAATTTAACTCACCAGGTCTGCCACTTTACATAAGCCATCCGAGAGCTGGTCAAAAGCGGTGACAGTGTCGACCCCCGGTGTGCTGGAGCAAGCTTTGTCAAGCAGGAGATGTGAGTTTTCAAGAGCTTTCTTTGTGGCAACTTGGAAGCCAGATGGTGAACTCAGCTCTGGCACTCCAAACAAACCCTGTAATCACACAATGACAAACATGTTTCAGGCACTTCACGCTGCAAAAACGGAAATCTAAGTAAGATTAATTATCTCAAATAAGGGTGATATTTGCTTATTTTCTGTCTGATATGATAATTCTTCTCACTATGCAGATTTTATGTTAGAGTTCTTTACTTGTTTTAAGTGTTTTGGTCCTAAATGACTTCAGTAAGATAGTATAGCTTGTAGCTGAGATTTGATGACCTACATTGAGTAAAACATGCTTGAAACTAGAATATCAATCGTTGCAAAGCTGTGTCATCAACACTCAAGTATAAAACTACTTTTTTAAAGTAATAATTTCTTATTTCAGGCATGAAAAAAAAAATCATGATTTTGACACAATTGTATCTCATAATTAAAATGGATGACAGCCAAATGGACTTTGCTGTTTTATTATCAATGAAACAATTGAAAATATGTACTTATATAGTAGTACAGTCGGCACAGTACAGTAAACTGGCAGTTAATATTTAAACATTTAACATGTGACTTTTCAAACTATTTTAAACAGAAATAGTTCATGCACATTTAGATAAAGTCCTCAAAATTACAATTAAAACAATTTGGCTGGGGGCCGGGCTGTATATATGTGCACTCATTGACTGAAAGAGCACGCACTTGGCGCGATGATGTCATTTTGTCGATGGGAAAATGCATTTTTATAAGACCTTGTGATTTGCCTGAGCGGCTAGTCGACCCCTAGAGTAACAAGCGCTTGCCTTGTTGCCTTTCCATTAAGAACAATAAAATCGTTTTTAGTATAAGTTTGCTGGTTTCAAGAAATGTAATACTGAGCGCATATCATTATGTCAAGATAATTGCACTAGCATTTACTTAATTTAAGAATATTTTTCAACATATTTAACAAAAAGTTCTCTTTTTTTCTACCAAGAAAAGTGCACTTGTTATTAGTGAGAATATACTTATTTTAAGTTTTTGGGGGGATCATTGAGGTTAACTAATTGTACTTGTTTTGGAAACTCTTGTCAAGCCGAATTTTCTTGTTCTATTGGCAGATAATTTGGCTCAGTTCAAGTAAAATACCCCTCATTTTTGTAATTTGTTTTCTTGTTTTTGAACACTGACTTTTTGCAATGCAGATCCTGAATAGTAGATATTCTTCTGATGCGTCGCAGTTCCCTCCATCCATCCATTTCTACCACTTGTCCCTTTCGGGGTCGCGGGGGTGCTGGAGCCTATCCCAGCTGCATTCGGGCGGAAGGCGGCGCACACCCTGGACAAGTCGCAGCTCATCGCAGGGCCAACACAGATAGACAACATTCACACTAGGGCCAATTTTACTGTTGCCAATCAACCTGTCCCCAGGTGCATGACCTTCAAAAAGCGAAACTATAGTAAATACTCACCACATTTTTCTCGAACAGCTCCAGTCTCTTGTGAGGTCGGGCATTGAAAGCTGCCCCAACAGGTGACCACGTTGTCACACTCCTGCTGCGCAAATACGTCCACAAAGACCTTCGCTTCATACAAGAAAGTAACCTTTTACTGACGGACATATTGTCTGTTATTCAACTGTCTTTACTGATGCGGCGTCTTGCTGTTCTTGTGGACACTGACAGAGGGCATGCTAACCATTAGCTTCGATACTAGCTCCGGCGCGTAAAAAGTCTGGCGACTTGTTAACCACAGCCCGCGACATGGACAATAAAACAAATATGAATAAATACAAATTTAAGTATAATAGTGATGTGTCAAAATGCAGTTTTTGGTCCCATGCGGTTACCGGTGAATCAGATAAACACGATTTGACACTCTGCTCTTGGGGCGCGTATTTGACGAATCCATGAAATGCTGTGGCTCATACCTTCGTTAAAAAAATATTTGTACAGGGAAAAAAATATATAGGTTAAACTAAGATGTATCACACCATGTGCTGTACACCTCGTGACATTACACGAGTTACGTGAACATTATTTAAGAGTAAAAAAATAATCCGTCGAAAGTGCGACAGGCTAAGTGTATGTGTTGTGACGTCGCTAAGATGCGACGCCGTCGCCGAGTTGAAGTAAAATAACTCATTTGCTATGCAACATTTTTTTCTTTCTTGTGATTACCCTGGACAGACTGTGATACTTAGATAGGAGGACATTGATGTTACCTGCTTCTTATGTAACATGCATCCAGAGACAGTTTACCATCCATCCATCTTCTTCAACTTATCCGAGGTCGGGTCGCGGGGGCAGCAGCCTAAGCAGGGAAGCCCAAACTTTCGTCTTCCCAGCCACTTCGTCAGGGGCGTCACTAGCTTTTAAGGACAGGGGTGGCTTAGCCCCCAGGAGATGGACAGGATGTGAGCGAACGTAGCGCACGAGTACAAAACTTCACAAACGGCTAACAAAGACTTAGAAATTATTCTTTGTTTTAATTATCATTTCAGCATGTTAAAGAAATTAAATATATATGGAAGTCTGAATAGAAGTGAGAAACGTTTACGTATACTGTAAATAAAAAAGACTTAAGAGTCCGTCTGCTGATCTGAAAAAGAGCCAAAGCTGTCAAAGAGCTGAGGGTGACTTTGTCCAGCTCTTCCCGGGGAATCTTGAGGCGTTCTCAGGCCAGCCGGGAGACATAGTCTTCCCAACGTTCCCAACGACCTTTTACCACTACCATGAATTGATTAACGTGGACCCCGACTTAAAGAAGTTGAAAAACTTTTTCGGGTGTTACCATTTAGTGGTCAATTGTATGGAATATGTACTGTACTGTGAAATCTATTGATAAAAGTCTCAATCAATCAATCAATCTAATCTGTTTTGGACTTTTGAAAGCACTCGATCACTCTGGCGTCCGACGTCTCATCCTGGACAATATTGATTTGTGCTTTGTTTTTAAAGCTGTGCTAATTGAATTTACACTGTTTGCAATGAAAAATTTAAAAGTAATTCTACCTTTGCAACTTCATTATACTATTGGCTAAGTTTTATTTTCATAAATGTAAGTTTATTCAATACCGGACCTTGTTTTTTGTGCCTTTAAAAACTAATTAGAACTTTATTTTTAAAACGTTTTCTACCTCTGACAACCAAAAAGCTGTGAAAACTATGATGCTGTGCTCCAAATTTGGATTATTTACGGAACTTGTGTGATATGGCTACACACACACACACACACACACACACACACACACACACACACACATGTATATATACTGCATATACATATATATGTATATATATATATATACATACATACATACATACATATATATATATATATATATATATATATATATATATATATATATACACATATACAGTGCCCTCCATAATTATTGGCACCCCTGGTTGAGATGTGTTAAAAGCCTTAAAATAAATTCAGTGTTTATTGCAGAAGAATACTGTCACACTGAAAATTGTAGGAAAATGTAGCCTTCAACTCAAATGAATTGTAAGAAAATAAAAAAATCCCTGACTAAAAAATAATTATTTTTCATTAAATCACCTGTTCCACAATTATTGGCACCCTTAACAATTCCCAGGAAATAAATATAATTGAAGCATTTCTGTCATTTCTACAGTAGTTTACAAAGTTTACCAGAGTACGTAGGAACATTTAATTAGTAATTCATCACTTCCTGTTTCCCTGGGGTATAAATATGACGTGACACCGAGGCCATTTCTCTTA
The DNA here is from genome assembly GCF_033978795.1 of Nerophis ophidion. Classification (NCBI taxonomy): domain Eukaryota; kingdom Metazoa; phylum Chordata; class Actinopteri; order Syngnathiformes; family Syngnathidae; genus Nerophis; species Nerophis ophidion. The sequence goes on from NC_084628.1 coordinate 13,909,302, forward strand.
TCCACTCTTAAACATGGGAAAGACAAAGGAACACAGCATACAAGTGAGGCAGATGTGCGTCGACCTTCACAGGTCAGGCAGAGGCTACAAGAAGATTGCCACTCAACTGCAGCTGCCCATATCCACTGTGAGAGGAATAATTAAGAAGTTCAAAACAACTGGAACAGTGGTAAATAAGCCTGGACGAGGACCCAAGTTTATTTTGCCACCACGCACAGTGAGGAGGATGGTAAGAGAAATCAAAAGATCTCCAAAGCTCACTGTTACAGAATTACAACAAATGGTAGCATCCTGGGGTCACAAAGTCTCCAAATCAACCATCAGGCGCTGTCTACACGCCAACAAGCTGTTTGGGAGGCATGCACGGAGAAAACCTTTCCTCACTCACAATCATAAACGCAAGCGTCTGGAGTTCGCCAAACGGTATTGGGGCTTCAACTGGGACCGTGTGCTTTGGTCAGATGAGACCAAGATTGAGCTTTTTGGCAACAAACACTCTAAGTGGGTCTGGCGTACCACGAAAGATGCGCATGCTGAAAAGCACCTCATACCCACTGTGAAGTATGGGGGTGGGTCAGTGATGCTGTGGGGCTGTTTCACTTCCAAAGGCCCTGGGAACCTTGTTAGGGTGCATGGCATCATGAATGCTTTGAAATACCAGGACATTTTAAATCAAAATCTGTTGCCCTCTGCCCGAAAGCTGAAGCTGGGTCGTCACTGGGTCTTTCAGCAAGACAATGACCCTAAACATATGGCCAAATCTACACAGAAATGGTTCACCAGACACAAAATCAAGCTCCTCCCATGGCCATCTCAGTCCCCTGACCTCAACCCCATTGAGAACCTGTGGGGTGAGCTGAAAAGGAGAGTACAGAGGAGAGGACCCAGGTCTCTGGATGATTTAGAGAGATTCTGCAAAGAGGAATGGCTGAAAATCCCTCTTTCTGTCTTTGCCCATCTTGTGAAACATTATAGGAGAAGATTAGGTGCTGTTTTGTTGGCAAAAGGGGGTTGTACAAAATATTAACACCAGGGGTGCTAATAATTGTGACACATATTATTTGATGTCAAATAATTATTTCTCTATGTGGGATTTTTTCCCCACTGAATAAATGCACTTGTATTGAAGGTTGGATTTTTCTCTTTTTTTCCATTAAGGTCCCATATTATTTAGAAAAAAAATAAAATAATTGGAAGCTAAAAAACACATCTCAACCAGGGGTGCCAATAATTATGGAGGGCACTGTACAAACCCCGTTTCCATATGAGTTGGGAAATTGTGTTAGATGTAAATATAAACGGAATACAATGATTTGCAAATAATTTTCAACCCATATTCAACCCTGAACATTTTTGGGGGGCAAATGATCATTAACTTTAGAATTTGATGCCAGCAACACGTGACAAAGAAGTTGGAAAAGGTGGCAATAAATACTGATAAAGTTGAGGAATGCTCATCAAACACTTATTTGGAACATCCCACAGGTGTGCAGGCTAATTGGGAACAGGTGGGTGCCATGATTGGGTATAAAAACAGCTTCCCAAAAAATGCTCTGTCTTTCAAAAGAAAGGATGGGGCGAGGTACACCCCTTTGTCCACAACTGCGTGAGCAAATAGTCAAAACAGTTTAAGAACAATGCTTCTCAAAGTGCAATTGCAAGAAATTTAGGGATTTCAACATCTACGGTCCATAATATCATCAAAAGGTTCAAAGAATCTGGAGAAATCACTCCACGTAAGCGGCATGGCCGGAAACCAACATTGAATGACCGTGACCTTCGATCCCTCACACGGCACTGTATCAAAAACCGACATCAATCTCTAAAGGATATCACCACATGGGCTCAAGAACACTTCAGAAAACCACTGTCACTAAATACAGTTTGTCGCTACATCTGCAAGTTAAAGCTCTATTATGCAAAGCGAAAGCCATTTATCAACAACATCCAGAAACGCTGCCGGCTTCTCTGGGCCCGAGATCATCTAAGATGGACTGATGCAAAGTGGAAAAGTGTTCTGTGGTCTGATGAGTCCACATTTCAAATTGTTTTTGGAAATATTCAACATCGTGTCATCCAGACCAAAGGGGAAGCGAACCATCCAGACTGTTATCGATGCAAAGTTCAAAAGCCAGCATCTGTGATGGTATGGGGGTGCATTAGTGCCCAAGGCATGAGTAACATACGCATCTGTGAAGGCACCATTAATGCTGAAAGGTACATACAGGTTTTGGAACAATATATGCTGCCATCTAAGCGCCGTCTTTTTCATGGACGCCCCTGCTTATTTCAGCAAGACAACGCCAAGCCCCATTCAGCACGTGTTACAACAGCGTGGCTTTGTAAAAAAAGAGTGCGGGTACTTTCCTGGCCCGCCTGCAGTCCAGACTTGTCTCCCATCGAAAACTATGAAGCGTAAAATACGACAGCGGAGACCCCGGACTGTTGAACGACTGAAGCTCTACATAAAGCGAGAATGGGAAAGAATTCCACTTTCAAAGCTTCAACAATTAGTTTATATTGTCATTTTAGTAGGTAGACATATTTACATTGCACTTTACTGTTGTTTTCTTTTCTTTGTGTTTACGTATGGGAGAGTGCGAAACAAAATTTCGATTCCTTTGTATGTCTTTACATGAAAAGAAATTGACAAATAAAGCTGACTTGACTTGATTAGTTTTCTCAGTTCCCAAACGTTTGAGTGTTGTTAAAAGAAAAGGTGATGTAACACAGTGGTGAACATACCCTTTCCCAACTAATTTGGCACGTGTTGCAGCCAAAATTCTACGTTAATTATTATTTGCAAAAAAAAAATAATGTTTATGAGTTTGAACATGGAATTTCTTGTCTTTATAGTGCATTCAAGTGAATATGGGTTGAAAAGGATTTGCAAATCATTGTATTCCGTTTATATTTACATCTAACACAATTTCCCAATTCATATAGAAACTGGGTTTGTATGTATATATATGTATGTATCCATCCATTTTCTACCGCTTATTCCCTTTTGGGGTCGCTGGCGCCTATCTCAGCTACAATTGGGCGGGAGGCGGCGTACACCCTGGACAAATCGCCACCTCATCGCAGGGCCAACACAGATAGACAACATTCACACTCACATTCACACATTAGGGCAATTTATATATAGCATTCTATTTTTGTTATTTTGAGTTTACAACCCCCTAACGCTGTTATGTACTATTTATGTACTTGTTTTGATTATCGTTTATTTGCTTGTATGTAAATGTTGCATATTATAAATAAAGGTATATAAAAAAAAAAACCGTTTTCTTATGTTTTGCTGATGTCGTGATCTTCTCAACCTGATGTGTAGATTGTTGGGTATGTTGAATGTGCCTTGACTTTTGTGTGCATTGTAAATGTTTGTTAAAAAAAAATTACTATGCAACATTACTATATGGGATAGAGCGGTACCAAAATATGACATCAAAAAAGTTAAAGTTCCAATGATTGTCACACACGCACTGACTGTGGTGAAATTTGTCCTCTGCATTTGACCCATCCCCTTGTTCACCCCCTGGGAGGTGACTAAGTGCCAAGAAGGGGAGGGAAGTGGTCCCTTTTTTTTGTAGTCTTTGGCATGACTCGGCCGGGGTTTGAACTCACAACCTCCCAATCTCAGGGCGGACACTCTAACTACAAGGTCACTGAGCCAATATACCTATTCACACGATTCAAGTACTACGTTATCAAATTTGATTTCTGGCTGTGTATCAACGATGATAGAGGTCCATTATGTCTTCCTGTTGGAATATACTTTTCTTCTTTACTTCTAGTCAAGATTAGACTCAATACAAGATATTTAGAATATTTCAAGGTAGTATATTTCATCAGTCATACCAAAATCTTGCCTGACTAGGAAACGGAAAAATATAAGGCAATTTCCCATTATACCAATGTAGTGTCATTAAATGCAACAACAAATTAGTTAAGCTTTCTTTAATTACTATCAGTTAACCTTTTAGTGGACTGTTTAAATTATCAAGCATGATTTGATTTGCAGAAAACATTGCAAATAAAGGCCAACGTTACAGTATAAGCTTTTCCATTGAAGTCTTGTTTATTGAAGATGTATGAAAACCATTGAAAAAAATTTCAAAGCAACTGCATTTGAGAAACCCGGAATAAACCAATCTAAAATAAACCGTGGGACTGGCAAAAATATTTACGTCAACTCTGAAAAAAAGAATTTAACACTGAAAGTAACACAATTAAATGTCTTCCCAATATGAGAAATTACAATATTTTGTAGTAAGTACTTCTGGTTACTTATGTACCAATTTGTGACATATGGCAAGACAATGCAGTTATATAAAAAAAAAAGTAACTTTTTTTTTTAGAATTAAATAAAAATGCTGCTACTGAATGACGGTCTGCCATCATCAACATATACCTTCTGTAGTTACTAGAATGCAACACAAATCTAAAGAAAACAATATCAAAGGGAAACATTCCATTCGTTTGGCTCATATTAACTCATAAAACAGTCAAAGCATTAAGTGTATATATGGATTTACAAAGGAGTGCTGTAGTCCTAAGTGAGAATGTGGCTTAGTTTTAGTCTCAGTTGCATGTGCTTTGACGTCTGCCCACGTGGAATTGTTGCTTGTCCATCTCATTGCTTCAGAAACAAAAAAACCCAAACAACCGCACGTCAGAGACTACAGTAAACTTAGTTGACCCCTGAGTTTCGAATGCAAAACTAGTGTATGAAATACCTCCTTACAGTGTATTTTAGTGCAAGCCAGCAATATGCTTAGATTTAACAGAGGTATGTTATTAGATAGCACCCAAGATTCCTCACAATGTTACTCTGCTGGACAAAAAAAATTGCAACAAGCAAGTGTTGGCAGGCGGCGTTTTGATCTGAATCCTCGTGAGAACCAGCAGTTCAAATGCATGAATTTGTAATACATCTATAAACATGTTTTTCATAGAAAATATAAATATCCCTGAAAGAAACAGATTCACAGCATTTTTTTGAGGAAACCAGTGCTGCTACCATAACATCAAGTGTCTTTCCCCTCTCCTGTTGTTGTCACTCGCTGTCGTTATAGAGGACAGTCCGCTTTCCCCGGTTTCGGGTGTTGATGCGGGCCTTTTGCTGCGTTCTGCCATACAGCTCGTCGCTGTCCTCTTCCTCCGAGACAATTTGTGGCTGGCGCTGCTTCAACCGGCGACCGGCAATCGTTTCGCCATTCCTGGCTCGTCTGGGGCTCCTCCTCTTTGGACTGCTGTGGGATCCTGAGCTGGCGTAAGAGTTTTCGCTGGCTGACGACAACTGCTCGCTTTCAGAGTCTGAACTGTGATTGCTGCTGCAGCTTTCCTCGCGCCTTTTGTGTTTGAGCCGCCTCTCATTCTTCTTCCCCCTCCTTGAGCGACTGACGCCTTTCTCCTCATCCTCCTCGCTGGAGTGCGATGGGGAAAAGGCGACTTCTTCCTTGTCATGTTTGGATTCCTGCTTGGGGCGCTTGAAGGAGCTGGACCTGTGGTTTTTATTGTTATTGTTCTTGGCCGCCGGCTCTTTCTCGTCATCGTCGGAGCCTGAGGAGTATATTCGCCTTCTCTTGGAAGACGTTTGAGTCGTGCTTTTGTAGGAAGAGCTTCTCTTTGACTCTCTTTTGTTGTAGAGAGCTTCCCTCGAAACTGCTTTGTTCCCATTTCTCAGTTTCCTCCGAGTAGCACCGTCGTCCTCTGACGCAGAGTTGTCGCTGATGTATTTCTTCTTGGGCAGCATTCGGAGGTTAAGCCGCCTGCTGGGAGTGCTGCCAGAGTTGTCCGACTCTTCTTCAGACGAGCCGGTAGAGCGTTTCCTCCTGGACTTCTTGGGTAGAAATTCCTGCTCAGAAGTGTCGGAGGCGGAAGTGCCTACACGAGGACGTTTCAATTTGCTCTTGTTCCTCGTGAACCTCTTGCTCCTGGTGTCCACATCATCACTGGAGGCGCTGTTTTCCGCTTCGCTCTCTTTATCTTGTTTTCCTCTTTTCTTGCATGAGCTCTTTGGGGTACTGCTAAGCGCTTCAGAATCTGCAGCATCTGCTTTGTTAAGTGAGGCAGACTTTTGTTGAGCCTGGCTTTTAGATGACGACACTTTGCTCTTTTTATATTCCTTCGACTGGGTTTCGTCCCTTCCATTTTGATCTGGCCGTCTGTGACCACTGTCCTCGTCATCAGAGCTTGCTGGAGGTTTGCCTCGGGTGGTCCTTTGTTTAGTGTCCTCTTCCTCACTGCTAATCCTGCTCTTGCGGGCTGAGCCCCTACCAGGCTTCTGACGCACTACCTCATCTTCCTCCTCCGCATCTCCAGAACTCTCCTCTGCCGCTTCCTCCTGCTCGGAGCTGCTGTCCAGCGACTTGTGATGTTTTGGCCCGTGTCCGTTCACACATGTTTCTGCAAAGATTAAAATATTGCCATTTTTCTAAAACATTCAAACAGGAAATGGTATATGTAAAGCTCCAAGTGGCACACCGTTTCCCTTGGCGTTGCTTGACGTTCTTGCGTGTCCATTCTGCTGGTGGTGGGAGGCGTCTGAGGAGCTGCTGTCGTTGCTGTTCTCATCCTGGGATTCTTCAGCGGATGCTTTTGTGTTCGCAGAAGCTGGGGCAAACACACGGGGAATATTACATCAATGTGCTTTGTAAAGCAAAGGATTTGACAATACAATTTCTGCGCTTACAAAAAATCAAAATGTCACTCATAAAATATATATATTTTTTAAATTAAGTAATTTAATTTTTATTTTCAGTAAGGCTCTTGGGTTTTGACACACCTTCTGCCGCAATAAATGAAAAAGTGGACTACATAACCGGTGGTCCTGGAATGATGCCAGATTGGCACACGAGTTCAGTTTAAAGGCCCACTGAAAAAAGATTTTCTTATTCAAACGGGGATAGCAGGTCCATTCTATGTGTCATACTTAATAATTTTGCGATATTGCCATATTTTTGCTGAAAGGATTTAGTAGAGAACATCGAAGATAAAGTTCGCAACTTTTGGTTGCTAATAAAAAAGCCTTGCCTGTACTGGAAGTAGCAGACGATGCGCGCGTGACGTCACGGGTTGTAGGGCTCCTCACATCCTCACATTGTTTACAATCGTAGCCACCAGCAGAAAGAGCTATTCGGACCGAGAAAGCGACGATTTCCCCATTAATTTGAGCGAGGAGGAAAGATTTGTGGATGAGGAAAGTTAGAGTGAAGAACTAAAAAAAAAGAAAATAAAAAGGAAAAAAGAAAAGGCAACGGCTCCAGGCGGCGGCAGTGGGAGCGTTTCAGATGTAATAGACACATTCACTAGGATAATTCTGAAAATCCCTTATCTGCTTATTGTATTAACAGTATTTTAGTGAGATTATAAAGTCATACCTGAAAGTCGGATGGCTGCAGTGAACGCCAGTGTCTCTGAGAGAAGCCGAGGAGCCAAGATCATAGCTGTCTTTTTGAGCTGCAGGATGAGGTCGCATAATCCACTCAAGTCTCCGGTAAGAGCCGACTTAATATCACAATTTACCCATCCAAAAACTTGCTGGTTGACGTAGAGAAACATGATCGCTTGACCGCTCTGTGTTAAAGCTTCACAAAAAACAAAGAAACACCGGCTGTGTTTCGGTTGCTAACGGCAGCTGCAATCCACCGCTTTCCACCAACAGCATTCTTATTTGACGTCTCCATTATTAATTGAACAAATTGCAAAAGATTCAGCAACACAGTTGTCCTAAATACTGTGTAATTATGCGATGAAAAGAGACGACTTTTAGCCGTGTCTGGTGCTGGGAGAACATGTCCGCTCCAACCAATAACGTCACAAGCACGCGTCAACATAAGCGTCATCATTCCGTCACATTTTCAACAGGATACCTCGCGGGAAATTTAAAATTGCAATTTAGTAAACTAAACCGGCCGTATTGGCATGTGTTGCAATGTTAATATTTCATCATTGATGTATAAACTATCAGACTGCGTGGTCGGTAGTAGTGGGTTTCAGTAGGCCTTTAAAACTTAGGATAGAGTAACATTTTTGCAACATATTACATACAATAAACCACTTAAGCGCTACTGTTGAATGGAAGAACCTGGACAGAGTGTAAACTAGGGATGTAACGTTCTGTAGATTGCATGGTATTGGGGTTTTAAAATCCTCACAATAAAGTTTGTGTTTAATAAAGTTTATATTAAACACAAACTGGTGAGAGTAGATTTTTTCTGGCGCTTTTGCTTTGGCCACACTCAAAATACCATCCTCTGTGCAGGGACTGGCAAAGTGGGGGCATGTAACGCTGTAAAGGTGAGAAAATGACAAAATATACGGGAGAAGTGTGTTCGTAGTAGATAAGAGGAATTGTTTTTGTTCGAACATTTCATGAACATCTAATCAATATCTGTCCATAACTGAGTTACATTATTTACTGACAGACAAAAAAAACATTTTTTTTGGGGGGGAAAGGGTCATAAAGATTGTGTACTGCAAGGCAAAGCACGCCATCTGCGTCTAGAGTTTTTCCAAGCTGACACAGAGCCGGTCACGGCGCAAGGAAAGTGCCCGGTAGGAGAGTGGACACTACACACCACTGGAAATACAAGTAATATGAGGAGCTACTTGATACACACCAGCTTACCATGAATTGATTTACGTGGACCCCGACTTAAACAAGTTGAAAAACTTATTCGGGTGTTACTATTTAGTAGTCAATTGTACGGAATATGTACTTAACTGTGCAATATACTAATAAAAGTTTAAATGAATCAATCAAAAAACATCACAGGGAAAATATATTTTAAGCCAGTGAGGCTAAAGATCAATTTGGGAGGTATTTACACAGTTAAAAGTTAAATTGTCAGTTGAATTTTCTGAGAAACAGCATTTTCCAAACGGATATAAAAAAATATCCACTCCAGACAACACTGCACCTCAGAAAAAAAACTTTGAAAGACACTTAACTGAACATTGTTTTACACTTCACACTTTAAAGACTGTTAAAAAAAAATCCATGTGCTTAGTTGAAAACAGTGGCGGTTCCTTCAAAATTCTTTGCATCTAAAATAACAATTTGTAGTACTGTAATAAAAAGAATTAGAACATTTGAGCATTATGTTCGCTTTCAATTACAGTAAGTGTGTTTATCCTAAACATTCCTGACATTTTATTTTACACATTATGGCACAATATTATATCATGGCCTTGATACTTTTGAACAGTACCTTAATAATATTGTATCATGGCCTTAATACTGTGACAAAATAGTACCGTGATTTTTGATAGCGTTACATCTGTAGTGGAAAAAACAAGCAGATCCTTGCATTGGCATTTTAACCTCCTAAAGGCCAGTGTACACTGCAGTGGATTTTGGATTTTGCATAAGAGGGCTATTATTTTCAGAAATGTGTAAATGACCATTTTTTTTAACCAACAAATAAATATTAATATTAATATAAATATTTATAGTCAGTACTATTGGCCACTAGAGGGGAAAAAAATCAATCAGAGCACACTGTTTAGTATGGTGGCCATTGATCGGCTCAGCCTCAGGCAATATTGGAAAATATTAAATTTATAATTAATAATTCCTTCTTTGCACAATTCATTTATTGCGGTCAAGTCTGGAACTAATTAACAGCAATAAACGGGGGTTCACTAGAAGAGTGAAGGGAGAAATCCGGCCACAAAAACAATTTAGATAATAGCCCTAGTTTATATTTCTGACTGCTGCAAACGGTGCACTGCCAAACTGAATTGGCCTGCACCATATGTTGACTTAATGTAACTTGTCTGCCTACCTTTCGTCGGTTTCTCTCCGTCTGAATCAGAGCTACTTTGCAGCACTGTGGTGCGTTTGCTGGAGCGGTGCGTGTTGCGAAGGCGGCTGCTGCTCTGTCTGGGCTCCCCCTCATCATCATCATCTTCATCTTCATTATCTGAAGCTCCAATGAGTTTCATCTTGTTGACAGCTGCCCTCGCCGTTTTCCTCTTGAGCGTCCTGCGAAGGATTAGTTTGTCCTCCTCTTCCTCGTCGGAAGCCGGGGATGAGCTTGTGTCAGCTCCTCGGTGGTGATGTCTCTCCCTGCGAGACGACCGGGTGGCATGACCGTTCATCTCTGCTCTGCCCTCTGAGAACAAGCCATATTAAATCAATAATGGATAAAAATCAAGCTTGGCGTATAATGAAATGAAGGAACTGAGTTTTACCGTTCTTTTTTCTATCCGCAGCAGCAGTGTTTCTGGTCAGCCGTGTGCTCCTGATCTTTGCCGTTCTGCTGGGATAGCGAAGACCTGAAGAATGGGAGGATGCTTCACCATCTTCCCCTCCATCACTGTCATTTTTTTCCTCAGCTTCCTCTTCACTATCACTCTCAGCCACTAGCACAAACATAACAAAAACATAATTATCATATTTTGATTCTAAAGCAAATACAATTGAGACAAAAACTAACCTTTTTTCCGCTGCTTCGAAGAGCTGCCTCTTGTAACTCTGGACTTATGTTTGCTTTGATGGTGTTTGGAGGATCCTGGACGCGTCTCCTCCTCTGACTCGCTGTCTGCACTCTCACTTTCATCTGGAAAGGGGGGGGATTCAGATGTTTATTTGTGTAACATAAAAGAACTTCATTAAATACAACATTAACATTGCATATAGTAAGAAATAGGCATGTGCCGATCAATCGGCCACCAATGTTCCCTCTAATTTTTCATGTTCGTGAGCAAACGCAAAAACTCCTTGAGCATTCAGTGGAGCACATGTGAGCAACATCAGACGTGCAAATTGAGGCAACACCTGCAGCACACCTGTCCCAAACCTGACTAAATAACAAGTTAAATGTTCTATTATTCTAATCAAATGACAGCAGTCACTTCCATGTGATCATTTTCTAATGTAAGTGTTTTGGCCCATTTACAATGACAAGAACAACAAATATTGTTTTTCAATAAGCTGTGTACTATATTGTGTGTCTGGGTGGGGGTCCTGCTTTGGAAATAATGTGTACCCCTTTCAGATATCGTATTTAGTTCCCATTAAAACATTCACATGTTGCACAATGAGATGTAAGCACTGGATCATGTGAACATTGCTGTAACTTTCCGTTTGTAAAATATATATCTTTTTATTAGTATTTCTTTAATACAATAACAGCATTTCATGATTAATATTTATAAATTAAGATTCTTAATAAATGACAGTAGAATGAGCACATATTTGATTGGTAACTCATAGTGTAACAACCTGGAATGACACATAATGTGCAGAGTTGGAAATGTCCGACTTTTTGTGTGGCTGTAAACGCATCACTGGCTCAGTGTCATATGTGCATGTGTTGGCACGAGTGAGAAAGAGCGATCGCGACTGCTGTTGATATGACAGATGGCAAAGTTGGTTTTGGTCTGCTTTGTACGGAAGAAAATGACCAGCATTGCTACATAGAAATTGTTTAGCAACGTTTTTGGTCATGTGTTTATAAAGAGTTTTGCTCAATAATGTGATCGACCGAATTCATGTCCTCCTCAAAGCGTCTCGACAGACGTTACAATAATTGAACAGTGATAACGAAAAATGTTGTCTCTGTTGTGGCCTCTTCTCGTCAGTTACTTTGAAAATTGCTTTATTATTATTATTTTTTTTATTGGAATTTGTGCGCGGCATAGATTTGTCGTGGGCAGAGGACTCGTGAGCAGTGCGCACTTGCACAGCGCACCTTAGAGGGAACGTTGTCGGTCAATGATCGGAATCGGCTGATTTTCTTGAAAAAGATTGCCATAGCTTTTGACTTTCAATGCCGATCACCTTTGGCTAATATTGTATTTGTTTTTAGTCCCTCAGCTGACAAGCTAGCCGCTAATTGTTTCCATACGCAAACTTTGTGAAACTGCTCCCTTAGTCAATACTATTCACCTCCATTATGCAGTGCTGTACGCGTAGGTTTTTCACTAGTAGGACCAGTGCAACTAAATGAAAAAAATTAGTAGCACATAATTTTTTTTGTAGCACAAAAAACATTTGTAGCAGTATAAAATGTCTTAAATAACACAATTTTATTATTTACACCCAAACAAGGTACACATGTGCACTCATACATTTAAAGACAATGACATCATAAGACCTACTGTAACACTCGATTAAACACAGAGAACATCCCGAAACTGTGCCAGCACCGTCGGTAACACGAGTGTAGGGCTGGGCGATATGAATCAAAACTCATATCCCGATATGGTTTGGCCCATAAACTAACCCATAAATGGAAATTTCCCATGTCTTAACTAAATATCTCCACCATGCCTTGATTTTCAATTTACGGGACCGATGGGGATCCCAAATACACAAAAACAGGTACCAACAAGTAAGAGAAGTAGGTTTTGCATAATAGGATCCCAACTTAAGAGGTGTTTTGAGATTACAAAAAAGAAAAATCCTTGGAAATACTATAAGATAAGAAAATTATAATATCTAATCTTCTTTAAATAAACATTTAGCTATGCTCATGTATTCAGCTAACAAAAACACAAAAGACAAAATGTGAAATAAAGTGCCCTGGTTTAAGAGGACATGTTTGAACATCAGCAGCAACATGAAAATCATTGACTTTTTAACAATGGTAAACATTAGTACAGGACATACAAACATTTTCACCAGGAACACCAACCTGCCAACTGCTTCAAGATGCTGTGTGGTCTGAAAATGACTCTTAAAAAGTGATTAATTATTATTAAATGTTATTTTACCAAAAAATTAATTGAATTACTAACGAAATTACTCTTTAATAAATGCAATTAATTACAAGGGAAAGTAATTTTACTTGAAGAAAAAAAAAACTTCAAATATCTGGCAAAACACGGTTGAGATTAGTTTTATATACATATATATGACAGCAGTGTGCGTGCGTTTGAGGCAACAGGCGCGTTATTAAAGGGGAACATTATCACAATTTCAAAAGGGTTAAGTGATGTCAGCGAGTCTTACAGTCACAGGCAGGCATTGCATTGAGATGTTATTGTTAGCTTAGCATTTTGTTGGCTCCGACGGCAGCTCATTTGAATCTTTCACTGGTTTGTGTTACCTCGGTTTGATAAATAGATTGAATGTGCATCCATTGCTGTATGTTCTTGCCAACAAACACTATTATTTATAGCTAAATTGGCTAGAATTAAGGTTTAGGAAGGGCCTTTCCAAAGTCATGACTTAAACGTGTGGATAATGCTGAAGAAACAATTCGATGTCAGGAAACCAACAAATATTGCTGAACTGCACCAATTTTATCAAGTGAAGTGGTCAACAATTCAACCAGAAACTTGTGGATGGCTACCAAAAGTGCCTTATTGCAGTGGAACTTGCCAAGGGACAATGTAACCAAATATTTACATTGCTGTATGTATACTTTTGACCCAGCAGATTTGGTCACATTTTTAGTAGACCCATAATAAATTCTTAAAAGAACCAAACTTCATGAATGTTTTTTTGACCAAAAAGTATGTGCTCCAATCACTTTATCACAAAAAAATAAGAGTTGTAGAAATTATTGGAAAGTCAAGATCTCCATGACATTATGTTCTTTACAAGTGTATGTAAACTTTTGATTGCGACTGTCTTTTGTGGTATATATGCTTGGTACAATATAATGCATTACATGTAATGATTTTCTACTTTGTGTATTGACATGGTAGTAGGCTGTATGATTTATGCGTAACGTGTTTTTTTGTGTAACGGAGGTTGGCTCATAGAATACATTTCGACGGTAGCAGGGTAATGCCAACAATCTGTACTGACTCCCAACTAAAATATAGCTGCGTAACTTTACAAATACATTTGGTTAATCAACCTTAGTAAAATATGGCATAATTACTTAGTAAACCATCTTGCAAGAAGGATACACAAGAGAAACCTACAGTGTAGGAATCATCGATTGCCATTTGAAATTCCTTAGAGTAGGATTTGGATTTGGCTGCGTATCGGGCAACCTCAGTCATGGAGAGTAGGAGAGGACTACAGAATTTTGACCATGATTGCAGTACCATTTCTGGCCACATTATTACATATGGCTCCTTTAATTAAGTCGGGCTGTCAAAATGAACAAGTTAATTGATATGATTAATCACACAAAATTATCGCATTAATCATGTACACATTTAGATTAATCATGCAAATTATTTTGTCCGTAGAAGCTCTTTACCTTAACCACTATACATAGTGGGTAGAGTGTCCGCCCTGAGATCGGTAGGTCGTGAGTTCAAATCCTGGCTGAGTCATACCAAAGACTATAAAAATGGGACCCATTGCCTCCCTGGTTGGCACTCAGTAGTAAGGGTTGGAATTGGGGGTTAAATCACCAAAAACGATTCCCGGGTGCGGCACCGCTGCTGCCCACTGCTTCCCTCACCTCCCAGGGGGTGATCAAGGGTGATGGGTCAAATGCAGAGAATAATTTCGCCACACCTAGTGTGTGTGTGACAATCATTGGTACTTTAACTTTAACTTAATGAATATATCAGTACAAAAATAAATGAGGAGACTGACAGACTGGTAAATTTCACTCCAAAACACATCTTGAAAGAACTTTGGATAAACTGTTACCAAGTTTTGTTCAAATAAATGACACGCCTTTAAGTTCAACGTTTAGGAATGTTTCTGGATATGTACAATAAAATTGTATTTGGGTACAAATATTGGAGTCTTTTCTTAAGTAAATTTGAGTAATCACCTGTACTTAATCATGAGTGATCCAAATGCCAATGTGATTAATCTGATTTAAAAACAAATATAATTTTTAAGCCATTGTGTATTATTGATTGGATTTGCTAATACATTGATGTGTAATAACATAGAATACTAAACTACTTAAAATATTGTGCTGATATTGTTTAACTCTCAATAGCACTCACAAAAAAATAAGTTAAAAAATGTAGTTAAACATGTAACTGGTATAGGTATATCGGTATCGGTATGATTGAAACATCCCTAGTAAGGAACATAATCATTGTGTAGTTCGCTCATTTATTGGCAGTAAAACACGACTTACTTACACTCTCAGACTTTGAACTCGACAATGTAAGGAAATAATGTCAATTTTGTACCTGGTGTTGATGAAGCACCTTTGGACGCAGAGTCTTCTGAAGAGCTGCGACCAGCGCTGCTTCTCCGAGACCTCCTGGCCCGCTCAGGAAGCAACGCTTTGGTTGAGGTAGATTTGGTCACTGAGACAGACACCACTTTTTCCTGAGTTTTGACTGAGCCCCTTTTGTGACTGAAGGAAAACAGTGACAACAGTTTAGTCCAAAGCATATTCATATCCAAAGTACATGTCATTGAAATCACATATTTGGTGTTAGACCTGCTGTTTGGCACAGAGGGGCAGTAAGTGTATACTGTCACATGTTTACAAATACAGGGCCACCTAGCCTTTGGCCAACTTGAGTCATGGCTCGGAATCGTGCCAAGGAAAAGCTAGTACTTAAAAACCCTCTTTGGGAACAAATGGCCTTCCCGGCAAATTTCATACATGAAGAAAGAACGAGTAGATAAGACGAAAGCAGTGTGCCCGCATTGTTGAGTAGAGCGTAAGACTAAGGCTACAAGCGGCAACTGGGCAGGCAATTTAGATGATCAATTTAATAATTGAATTTACTACAAATAAAATAATATTTTAGTCAGTTCAAATGGTTGTTGTACTAGTCTGAATGGTTCCAGAAAACTTACTGTGAAAGTGTGGTTGTTCATTATTAATGAGGTATATCATTATATGTTATAGAAAGAGAATTTCAACATTTGGACATACATTCGAATAGTTTTAGCATTTATAATTAAATATGTTAAAGTAGCCAATTTTTATTATAAAAACTATGAAATCTGGTTACACACAAATGCTATGCAGTTTGGTTTGTATTTTGTTCCTTAAAGGAAAATTGAACCGCATCCTTAAACCCAAGATATGCAGCAAACCATGATCATGGTTACACTCCGACCACATTTATTGTGATCAATATCATCATTATATTGTTGAATGTGCTCAAAAAGTACTTATACACACAATTTCATCCAAGGTTTATTTACAAATGTATAAATAACACACAAAACCCAATCCTTTGTAGAAGACACTTAAAATAATGTTTGGGCTTCTTAAGAGGCATCTTTGAGTGTTTAAATTTGTTTATCTTCTTCAGTTTTAATTTGTTAAGGTTTTAGAGTAAGTTTTAATTATAAACACATCCTGTAGATTCATTTTGCAAAATCAGGACAAGCAGTAAAAAAAATGGATGGATGGATGGATAGTTAGTTAGCATTTAAGCTTGCTCATGATTTGCACCCTAGCTTGCTTCTCCATTAAATGTACAGTATCACCGGTCCATGAGTATACTGAAGTGCGATTATCAATTATGGTTTTATGCAAAAATATTTTAAAAACAGTAACACTAAGCGTTGGTAAATGTTACATTCCTATTCACACATCAACATCATTAACATTAAATCATCATACCAAAGCTAAACCGTGTGCTTGAGGCCAACATACCTTGTGGCACCACTAGATGAATCCTGCTGTTGCGTTTTCTTTTTGAACCTCTGGCTGCGGCGCAGCCTGGCGCTGCTCCTCACAGCTGTTTTGTAATCTGATATGATTGTTCGGATTTGCTCCTCAAAGAAGGCAGAAAGTCGTAAGGTCATGCTGTAAATCTACAGGAGAAAAAAATCCTAGTTACGTCAACAAAAGAGGGAAAATGAACATTGGTAAAAGTTAACTTCTTTATCAACCCTCCTACCTTGGAGCGCTTATTGGGCGTGTAAGCTTTAGCATTTGCAAATATTAGCCGCGTGTCTTTGCAAAGTTCCACTGGGTTATCATAGCGCTCCTCCTCCAAGGTCCTTTTCACAGTGCCAAAGTCCATTGGTGTATCAATTATGTTATGGTAGTCCTGGTAATATAAACAAAACAAGCTTTAGAAACTTTAAAAGTTCAACCTGGCTATCTTGATGCAATCTTGAACTCACAGGATAGTTCTCGGGATCCACCGGCAGTCTGAAGGGCTCAGAGTCCTCGCACTCAAAGATGTAATTGAGCAGATTTTTGCACAGCTCCTTCCAGGCATCTCTGTCAGGCAGCACCTCCACAGAGCGCTGAAAGTAATGTGAAAAGACAAAAGAATGTGATTGTAAGTTTCACCATTCTGCATTTCCCACATTGTTATGAATGACACGGTTTGATTTCATCTTTCATGGACGCTCTGTATACCTGACGCAGCCTGTGTCCTGCAGAGGGTCCTGTAGAGGGTCCTGGTGCTTCTGCATCTGCTTCCTGTGAATAAACATTTACAAAAATGTAAAGAAAAAGTTATTGTGTACAGATTACAGTCATCTCTCATACAGACATGAAGATAACTCCAAACTGTTGCCCCTGTCGCGATTCTTGACATGACCACAATTAACGTATTTACATGGAGAAGTGTTCCACTAAATTTAGTAGGAACCACCAATGACATATTTGTATAGCTAGAGCATTTAAAACATGTCTACAACCTATTGTGTTTTTTAACGTTTTGAGCGCCCTCTAGACAAAAAATAACACAATTTAATCACCTTTACAATCTTCTAATCCAATATGAGCCAATCAGTGGCCACAATACGGAACACAGCTTGGGCTCCTGCAGTGGCACACCACTCTAGTATTGATATTTTTACTTAATTTACCTATTTCTGGCTTAAAAATGCAAAACATAATCCAAAAATGTTGTACAATATGCTTTAAAAAAAATACAAGATGTGGTGAAGACGTACTATTTGAAGCGCAATGTGGCAAAAGACGACTATATAAAACTATAACATTCAGTAAAACCTGGATTTACGAACCCCTCTATTTGAGAACTTTTCGGTTTACGAATCTTTAGATTGCTCCAAATATGCCTCTGTGTGCGAAACGTGTCTGTGGACAAACGCTCCATTTAAGCACAGAGGTAGAGCCAGCCACTTGACTTGCAAAGATTACATTGGCGCACACAGGCATGACCACAGCTCAGCAAGTAACCACATTAAGTTTTAATTGTGATGAGAACTGTCTTTTCTGGAAAAAGTTGCAAGAGCAGATTGATTTCACAACGAGGAGAAGACACTATCTCTACTCTCATTCTAGCATAGCCCCTCGCTCTTCCAAAGCATAAATACAAAGCACGGCTTCCCTATTTCCCCTCCCCTTTCTTTTTACCTCTATGCTCCTTTCTTGGTTGTTGTTAATGTGGTTATCAAGTAGCAATATGGTTGATGAAGTTTAGGATTTTGTTTGTGAGAGTGCACCATAGTGACTTATGTGTGCACGTTGGCAGAGCAGAGCATACAGTAGCTTATCGTTGTTGCTTTGACTTTTTTATTACATAGAAAGTTCATCCATCACCTCCTTGTTATGTTTGTTCGTAATACAGTACTGTATAGCACGTTATACTGTGTTCAAAGTGTACAAATCTTTACTAAAATATGGACTTTTGTTGAGGGAGGAACCCATTTATATTTTCATTGTTTCTTATGGAGAAATTTGCTTCAGTATACTATGTTCAAGAACTAATTAAATTCGTAAATCCAGGTTTCACTGTACACATACAGGGCTACAGCCAGGGCCGCCTTAATGCATGGGTTTACCTGGGCTAAATCTCAGGGGCCCCCACCCAATCAGACCCTAACCCAACCCAATTGCTGAGGTTGGGTCAGGGCACCTTACTTAGGTTAAGGAGGCCCTGGCTGGAGCTATCTAATATTTTAGTAACAAATAATTTGTTGCGATTAGTTTATTGGAATATTCAAGTAATCGGATAACACACTTTATAGCCCTTATGCGTGTTTTAGGGAAAATAGTTGAAATAGATAAAAAGATTTCTGCTTGGCATAACCTTCATTCTTTTTTTCTAAGAAACAAACATCATATATATATATATGTGCATCGGTAAAATTTTAAATAAATAAAAAACTTCCGTTGTTCGCTGCAACTCTTCAGGTCTGTTGCAGTGGCCATGTGGAAACAATTTTCGCATAAAGGGCACTTGCATGTGGTCTGGATTTTCTAAATTTGTATTAACTACACTTATTAAATGATTAATCAAATATAATTTGAAGTTCTTTTTAAACTGGATTACTCGATTTGATCGATTAATCATATCCATATATATAGAAACGATCACAATGGGACAATATAGAGATCAGATGTACCTCCTCGTCCTCATCCATTTCTTCAATGACACTGTAAATCTCCATGATGTCTGTGCAGCCTGGATCACTGCAGAGGAGGACAAAATGGGTGAATTTTCAAAGATGGAACATTTGTTTGAGTATAACAAAGAGAGCGAAGTCATGGACTTACTTTACAAATTTCTGGAGGACATTGGTGATGATTTTTGCAGAGTGGGCAATCTTGCTCCTTGGCTCGTTGAAAGTGCGTGCGTTGTGTGCAATGTACCTGACATCCCAGATTAATGCTGATAGGCGCCTGCGGACCATTATTAAAGCACCGAATCTCAATCAGACACACACTACATTTGTTATTAGTGAAATATATCCATGTAGTGCTTTTCTCTAAAGACTTAAAGCGTTTTACATTGTGAAACCCATTATCTACATCTTTAAGCTACATTTATACCAGTGTGGGTGGCAACTGGGAGCAGGTGGGTAAAGTGTCTTGCCCAAGGACACAACGGCAGTGACTAGGATGGTAGAAGCGGGGCTCGAACCTGGAACCCTCAAGTTGCTGGCACGGCCACTCTACCAACCGAGCCACGCCTTCCCGTATTAGGACTTTTTAAATGCCGAGAAAGGAACTGATGGCACAAACCTGTAGAATTTGTTCATCAGTCGCAACCTGATAGTGTCCAGATCAGTTGGATAAGCGATCACAGTGCAGTAGGTGGGATACTGGATCAGGTCTACAGGACCAGAGAAGGGGGCACATATCTCTGTGGCAGAAATAAACAGAAAATGAGCTTTAGTCCAACAACAGTTTCAACAGTGCCGGATTTAGGCATACCCACCAACAGTGATGAGCTGGCTGATTCCACAGACGATTCGCTCACACTCTTGGTCCCTATTTCTCACTCCCCACTCTCCCTGTAGAGGCTTGTACATCAAACCGCTCATTTCCTCTGGTGTCACAGGGATGCTCCCTCCCTCGGTCTCCGGTACCTCGGCTACACAGCAAAAACAAAAAGGTTGAGAAGTCAGCTTATCACCAAAGTCAAGAGTGCTTGTGAAATAGAGTTCTGGGAACATTTGTTTGTTTTAACACAAAACAACTACAGATAAGGTTGACAAAGCAAGCATGAATGACAGAGCCTTACCATCCTCTGGAATGGGTTCAACATCCCAAGGACTCAGCTTCTCATTCTCACCATTATCCCATCTAGTAAAACACAGAAAAAGTTATTAACCAACTTTATTTTACTAAAATATATTTATTGTCAGTTGAAAGCATCTGCATTGTTATCTTTCATTCATCACTAGGGTTGCGTGATACAGACAATATAAAATATATACAATTTAGATTGTGATGCAAATTTGACAGCGACAAGTGAACAAACGGGTCCTCAACCCAACATAACATTCACGCTAGCTGCTAAGATCCCTCCACAGTGCAAAACCACTTCTAAATCAGCAATCCTGTCTTATATGGCAACAAATAAACTATGTTCCTTTACAAGTATCATCCCCAAAGGACAAGGAATAGCTAAACATGCTAAAATGCAAACACTAGGATGATTTGCAAACCGCAAGCTAGAGCTTTTGAACGTAAAAAAAGGTGGGCGGATCGATACAAATATTGTCAGTAATGATACCAGATCTAATTTAATTTGGTCGATACTACAGTGGTTGGATTTACATTTATTATCCAAAAAAATGTTGTTGTTTGTTATCATTTACAAACTCAGGAAATAAGTCCCTGAACATTTAAATCATAGTCAAGAAAAAATAATTAGAATATATAATTGACATTGTAACACAGCCATACTGTGTTATTGTCTGATAAAAATTATGGTCAAAAAGAGGTTCATTCATTGATCTTGAAAATTTGAAGTATCAGCATTGGTATGACCAATACTGCCCCTAATGGATTGATACCCTAATTTGTAGTATCACTGAAAACCAATGTAAAATATAAACAAAAAAAACGAAGAATAAATGCTCATTACATTTTAAGTGTTGTGTAGAAAGAACCATGTTAGAGCAGAAGTAACCATCTATGACAGTAAATCAACAAGTAGATTATTAAGTTTCAACAAAATAACAACTGGAAATGATGCAAACTGTTACCACATGTCGCATCCAAATTAGGAAACTTTGTAACCCATTTTAAAATGGTTCTATTATCATTTAAATGTCAAATAATATATTGTGATATATATTGGTATTATGGGCAGCTCGGTGTAGGAAGGGTTAGTGCGTCTGCCTCATAATACGAAGGTCCTGAATAGCCCTGGGTCCAATCCCAGGCTCGGGATCTTTCTGTGTGGAGTTTGCATGTTCACCCCGTGACTGCGTGGGTTCCCTCCGGATACTCCGGCTTCCTCCCACTTCCAAAAACATGCACCTAGGGATAGGTTGATTGGCAACACTAAAATTGGCCCTAGTGTGTTAATGTGAGTGTGAATGTTGTCCGTCTATCTGTGTTGGCCCTGCGATGAGGTGGCGACTTGTCCAGGGTGTACCCCGCCTTCCGCCCGATTGTAGCTGAGATAGGCACCAGTGCCCCCCGCGACCCCAAAGGGAATAAACGGTAGAAAATGGATGGATGGATGTATTGGTATTGCAGGAAGCTGCAATATATGTAGCAATATTTATTTTAGGCCATATTGCCAATCCCTAGTTGTCACCTACCGGACTTTGAAGCACTGGAAGAGACTGTCTGGGTATTCTAGCTGGTACGGCTCCTGACAAACGATAGTGCCAAACCACCAGGCGTCATCTATCACTGAGCGGAACCGATCATCTACAAAAAGGGACAAAACCACATCTGTAGTACCACGCCTACAATGCCAAGTAAAAAGTATGCTCACCCGACTTACTTGGTTGCCAGTTTCTACGCAGAGCCTCGTCGTAGCTTTGCCTCAGCACCAGGAAATCTATTACATCCGGCATGTCGTGATATCTGCAAAAAATTAAATCAATTAATTGGTATTCTTGTCAAAGGAATATCTGGATCCCGAAAATACAGTTTGTCGTAGAATCATTAGTTAACACAAGATAATAACTTACTTGACAGAGAAGGACTTGTCAGTGATTCTGCCTGTGCCATGGTCAATTAGAGTCAGTTTCAAGCAGCAGAGTGTCGGAGGACAGACTTCATACTTGATCCCAGTAATCTTCACAAACTCCTGGTCCTGAAAGGAGAAGCAACACGTCAAATACAAATAAGGTAAACAATTTATTATTAAAAACTGCATCTATTTCTTTAGTTACAGCTTTGCTTGTCTTACCCGCAACTCCATTTTCTTCCAGGGCTGCTTATCCATGTTGATGGGATACACTTCTGTTCGTCTTACAGCCTCGACGTAAGCCTCGTGGCCCTGTCGGAAGTAGATCACCTGAAAGAAAGATGCAATTGGTTGGTTGGCTCTGATCTAATAATACCAGAGAAATAATTAACCCTACTGTGCCCTCTTTTCCTTAAACGGAAACTGCACTTTTTTGGAATATTGCCTATCGTTCACAATCATTATGAAAGACATTACAATGGATGTTTTTTTTTTTATAAATTCTAAATATTAAAGAAATACGATCTCAAGTCCGTTTACAATGTAGCCTCAGGTAGCCGCTCAATTCTGCCTTTAAAGTCCTTAAAAATAACATCCAAACACCTTCATTAGGGTTTTAATGCTCCAGCTTTCTCCCACCTCCAACAACATGGACCTGGGGATAGGTTGATTGGCAACACTAAATTGGCCCTAGTGTGTGAATGTGAATGTTGTCTGTCTATCTGTGTTGGCCCTGGGATGATGTGGCGGCTTGTCCAGGGCGTACCCCGCCTTCCGCCCGAATGCAGCTGAAACAAGCTCCAGCACCCCCCCGCCACCCAGAAAGGGACAAGGGGTAGAAAATGGATGGATGGATTCATGATGTAAGTAACATATTTTTTGGAGTATAAGTCGCTCCGGAATATAAGTCGCACCTGCCGAAAAGGCATAATAAAGAAGGAAAAAAACATATATAAGTCTCACTGGAGTATAAGTCGCATTTTTTGGGGAAATGTATTTGATAAAACCCAACACCAAGAATAGACATTTGAAAGGCAATTTAAAATAAAGAATAGTAAACAACAGGCTGAATAAGTGTACGTTATATGAGGCATAAATAACCAACGGAGCGTGCCTGGTATGTTGACGTAACATATTATGGCAAGAGTCATTCAAATAACTATAACATATAGAACATGCTATACGTTTACCAAACAATCTGTCACTCTTAAATCGATAAATCCCATGAAATCTTATACGTCTAGTCTCTTACGTAAATGAGCTAAATAATATTTGATATTTTACAGTAATGTGTTAATAATTTCACACATAAGTCGCTCCTGAGTATAAGTCGCACACTCTTGGCCAAACTATTAAAAAAAACTGTGACTTATAGACCGAAAAATACGATATATATGTAATGTAGCAACGGTCACATTTATAATAACATTTAATATTTATATATTTTGATAATTTTAAGCATACGTGGCGCATTATTTTTCAAAAAAGCTTAACGATGTGTGCTTTTTTTCCCTTCATCATTTTTACTCTCTGCAGACTTCGTGAGAGCCAACAAACATAATGAAACATCACTTACTGTACAATGTCTGCTGTCATTAGGATGCCGACTGCTAGGATGTTCATATATTCCAAATTATTGAAAAATTATTCATAATCCTCACAAAGACGGTGGGAGTGGGTGGGGGGACCATGCGTCTTTTCATGTCGTTCTCGACAGTTCCGAGTCCTAAATGGCTATCAAAGTGTACCAAGTTGTCGGATTATATCTTCAGCCATCTATTTTCCAAGTGAGAGGTATGATTTATGATCTACAAAAAACTTTCAAGAAGCAAAGAAGCGAGGAAACAGCAGACTACTCGATGATGTAAACATAGGCACACAGAAAGTGGTCACGTCGCCGCAATAAATAGTTTGTCTGCGTTAGCACTTAAGACAATACCACTAAAACTTGGTTAATATTCAAGTCACAAAATGTAGTTGGAGTATTGTTGACGCTTTTTGGATGATTATTTATTGCATTTAACGGGTGGAATAGAGGACCTCCTATTGGCTCTGCTGTAAGTGGATTTTTATTTATGTTTATTTAGTAATTAGAATTCATTAAAAAAAAAAAAATCCATCCGTCGTCATGTCTTTCATAATGATTGTGAACAATAGGCAAAATTCCCAAAGAAGTGCAGTTCCCCTTTAACAGCACTGCCCCAAAGATTCATTTTATCCAAAAGGATCAAATAAAAAATAAACAAGGCGCTGCGGCAACATGGTGACTTTGGGTTATAACCATATATGCAATTACGTACTTTTTAAGGGTATACAAACAAATCACTGGCGCCCCTCTTGAGCCGAACACACTATAAGCCGCACGTATTGCCGATTCACTTTTTGCACCACCGAATGTAACAATGCAGTTCGCAGAATTAAGGCACCGCAACAGTGTAAGCTAACTTTAGCATGTGTTTTTTCATTATCTAGATTGGAACTTGTGCAACCAATAAATTACTAGCAGTGCCTTATGTAACTACTATGGCAGGGGTAGGGAACCTCTGGCTTTAGAGCCAGATGCGGCTCTTTTGATGACTGCATCTGGCTCTCATATACATCAGAGCTGACATTACTTAACACAATAAGTAATGAATAATTCCGCTGGTAATCACAGTGTTAAAAATAACATTCAAAATATAAATCATTCTCATGCATTTTAATCCATCCATCCGTTTTTTTTTTTTACCGGACCATTTCAAGAAGTCGCATTAATAGTAAGAAGTATTTTTTTTATTATTGGTTAGCTTCAGAATAACAATGTTATTTAAAAGAATGACAGATTTATTATACTCTAAAAATGCTGGTCTTACATAAAAATGCACACATTTAGTTGTAATCAGTGTTAAAAAAAATATTATATGGCTCTCACGGAAATACATTTAAAACTATTTGGCTTTCATGGCTCTCTCAGCCAAAAAGGTTCCCGACCCCTGTACTATGGTGTAGGTTCAGCAATGTCATCCCTCATTATTGGTAAGTAGTTCTAACTGCTGTAAATGAATTTCTGCAAAGTTAGAATTATTAATTAGGAATTTAGTATTTTCATAAACAGAGCATATAAAAACTTGTAGTTTTCAACATTTATGAGAGCCACAGAAACAAGAAACAACACTAAGTCAACTGTGTATTTGTTTAATCCAATGCAGTAAACTTAATATTATAAACTTAAACTGTACTGATAATAGAAAATAAAACTTTCCAAAGAGTACTGACCTTAGGAACTATGGTCTCATCGTGATGTGGCAAAAGTCGACTGTACTACAATTAAGATATTTCTCTAACCATACTGGGAAATCTTTAAATACACACCTCATCACCCATTTGGGGAACAAAAGGAGACTTCCTGGGAATGACGTCGGTAATCCACAACGAGGGACGAAACTCATTGGACACCTCTCTGTTGATTGACGGTCGGACTTTTGGCCTCTGGTTGGAGTGAGAGGATATAAGAAAGAAATCACCAAGGTTTCTCTGCAAAGTGTTTCAATCAAGTTGCTAAAAAGTCTCACAACTCACTCTGGGAGACTTGTTCTTCAATTTCTTGGACTTCTCTTTGCTTAATGTCCCAGTTTTTTCTTCTTCGTCGCTCTGCTGTTGGTGCTGCTGCGCTTGCTGTTTCTCTTCCTCCTCCTCCTCTTCAACGTCTTCGTCCTCATCCTCCGAACTGCTGAGCTGGCGTCGCACTCGTTTTCGCGACGACAAAGGAGTCGACGGTTGAAGGTTGATGCCGGCATCTGCCGTCCAGTCTGAGTATTCACTTGATGAGTGGCTGTTTAAGTCATCATTTTAGGAGACAAAAGCAAAGCAAACAACACTTAATGTTAAAATTCTTGACAGAAAAAAAAATAAAAGTGGTAAGAAAATACCTTGGGCTGTCACTGTTCCACTCTTCCTCATTGGAGGATTCCAGTTCACTGCCATCCAAGTCATTGTCCTAGAGAGACAGCCCACACAATAAAATGACATTGGCTGCATGTAAACCCTATTCTAGAAAAAAGTCAAAAGAGTGCCGAATGGGATACCTCGGTGTGTGCGTCGGAGCTTGCCGTCTCCTCTCCCTCTTCGCACGACAGCTCAATGTATTCCAGCCCTGCAGCACTGCGGCCGTGTGTTCGCTTTGCAAGGGGAGGTTCTTCGTCAGAATCATCCTGCAGGATGGGAACGGTAAATGCAAATAGTTTAGTGTTGATGCCAAAGTTATAGAGCATATTTGATAAGAACACTAGCCTTTCCCTAAACTGCTTGTGTTAATGGTTGTCTTTCTCTATGTATTAGTGCACTAATTGACGGATATTCAGGGTATTTGACACCTACTCGACAGCTGTACATGATGCGCCTCTTCTTTACGTTGTATAACGCCACTTCCTCATCTCCTTTGGCAACCCTGATGTCTACTAAGTCCCTGGAAGACAATAAATACAAATTAAACCAACATTTATTTTTTTTTAAACTGTTATAAGTAGTGGTATCCTGCTATGATATTGGTAATGGTCCGATACCAACAACAACAAAAATACTACCAAATGATATCGGATTGTATCGAATCTCTACGATACAAGCAGTTCTTCAGCACGTTCGCTTGTGCAAAGCTGGGCAGCATGCTGTGATCTCAATATCAGCAATAAGCACACCAGGGTGGTTTATTGTGTATTCATTTACAAAAAGTAAACATGGTAGGCTACAAGCTTCTAGTAGCTACACAATCGCTAAGCACACAATAGAGGGACAGCATGGCATAGTGGGTAGAGCGGCCGTGCGAGAAACCTGTGGGTTGCAGGTTCGCTTCCCACCTATTGACATCCAAATCGCTGCCGTTGTGTCCTTGCTCTCACCTAAAATTGTTTTTGAGTAATTTTCCTTGATCAAGTCTTTTCTAACATTACACATTTCAAAATAATAACATATGTATGGTTTGTGCTGATATCGTATCACATCAATACTCAAGGCTACAATATCGGAAGTAAAAAAGTTGTAGCCGGGAACACCCCTAGTTATAAGGAAGTGTAGCGGTGTGAAACATTATTATATCTTTATAGAAAGCCAGCTTAGATGCAGTATACTGCAAATATCAGGGAATCTACCTATAGCTGCTGGGGGGAAGTTCAGGCACCACCACCCGTCTTCTCCAGGCTTGCAGGTCCCTTTCTGTGGCCATCTGACTGCGAGGTGCATTCTGATGCATCTGCCTGACACCTTCCACTTGCCCGCTTCGTCGCAGACCCACATTAGAAGGGGACTGCACATCTGCCCGGTCGTTTACAGACACTGCAATGAAAAATAGGTGAGATTCTTAATTTACACTGAAAAATGCAAAAAAAAAACAAAAAAAAACTTAAGCTCCGACCTCTACGTGGCGTATTTGGTGCTGGAAGAAGAGCTGCCCCTGTGGCCACAGCACCTTGGACGTGCCGGTCCTGCTGCTGCTGAAGTTGTCGAATGGCCTCATCCAGAAGGTTGCTGCGTCTTAATGAAATCTCCTCCAGCTCTGCAGTCTGCTGACTGATCACCTGCTCAACCACCTCGCCATCACCTGAACAAACACGAGGAGTCAGCTTCTTCAAAGACACCTTGGTTCATCCATCCATTTCTCTTCTTCCGCTTATCTGGGATCGGGTTGGGGGGCAGGAGATTAGGCAGAGAAAGCTTGACTTCTCTCTCTCTCCCCAGCTCCCCCCGGGGGATACCAGGGCATTCCCAGGCCAGCTGGGAGACATAGTCTCTCCAATGAGTCTTTGGTCTTCCCCTTGGTCTACTACTGCTCGGACGTGCCGTATCACCTTCCCAGTTAATTTGAAAGCTTTGCCTTTTGGCTTAGCTCACTCTTCACCCCTACTGCCGACGTCGCACCGATTCGCCTGTCGGTCTCAAGATACGCCTTTCCCTTACGCATGAGCAAGACCCCAATGTACTTGATCTCCTCCACTTGGGGCAGGCTCTTGTCCGCAATCCGTGGATAACACTTCACCCTTTATCCACAGAGTTTTATTAAATTTTTACTGAAGCTAAGGTTCATTATGTTTATATAAATACATGCATACAGTTGGATCTATTCTTACTGGTGGCAACATATCCCAGCTGAGGAACCAGGTGTTCAGCTGCTATGTTCTCCCGCCCTGGAACAAGACGCTGGTACCTGGAAAGTCAAAGAAATGTAAATCCAATACATGAGAAAATGACTACCTTACAGTGAAAACATATGAAAAGTGCTAAACAACAGATGCTATACAGTCTACCTTGGTGGATGGGGGTTTCCATCCACATCCACTAAAAAAGGCGGGGGCATTAAATGGGGGGCCTGTTGTGTCTGTTCGTCAAGCACAAAGCCATTGGCATCTCGAATAAGTGGCCTGTAGTCTGTGTGGAAGAAGACCTGGTCTGGAAGCTGTTTAAGGGACCAGGAAAAATACAAATACAAGAGTAGGATTAGGCAGGATTTTCACCAGCTCCACAGGTTGCAGTTCAGTGTGAAGGCATTCTACATAATTAGGAGGAAAAAAAACTCTCTTTAAGAGATTTTTTCTTGCCTTCTCATATGGCTTTGAACTACCGTAGCCAAAGATGAGCAGATGTCCATGGGAGTCTGTGCAGGCAAAACGATGACCGTCGGGTGTGAATTTGCAGTCAAAAACTGCACCGTGACCTTGGCCCTCAATCTGAACAAGAAATTGCAGACAGGACAACAAAATAAACTAAATTAAACTGTTAAACTCCTAATCTGCAGACAAACTGATCAACATTCTGTAGTGTACCACGTTGAAATAGTGCTGAGTCCTTTTCCCTTGCAGAAGGTCCCATATGAAGACGTTTCCATCATGGCCGGCCGACAAGATAATCCTATGGTCAAAGGGGTGCGGCTCAAGTACAAACACTTCAGCCTCGTGGCCCTGAAAACAAGGTTCAGCAAGGTTCTTGTTGCTTTGCTCTTCAGTGCTTTTTTAAATTAGTTCAATTAAATAAATACATTACTTTTAGGACATGTAACAACTGTCCCGTGTAGGAGTTCCACACTTTGAGGAGATGATTATTGACAGCTGTGATAACCGTGTTGTCATGACGATCCCAGGCTACCATGGTAACTTTGGGCTTGAAGTAGCTTTCCTCTTCATTCATTGGCTCAGCACTGAAGAATGAAAACATTAACATAATATCTTAGTACATGAATTAGGAGTTAACTTTGCATCAAATGTGATTAATTGCAAATAGATATTTAGTTCGCTTGTATGTATACAGGGTTCAATTTTAATGTAATTGAATGTGGTGGGCCGCCACAGCATTTCTATTACCTCCAAACCTTGAAAATACATGTATGTTGTTTTTACTCGAAAGCTAATTAAAGTAACATAATGTATTGTGGAAATTACACAACATCTGACGCCATTTAACTTGTATTACAAAACGTGTGCTAACTAAATGGCACAATTCCAACAGGTACCGCTAGTGTACACACTTTCATCTCCGTGAGGCTGCACTTTGCCGCCGGAACACACAACACTTTCTCATTCTACGCCAATCACCTTTCAGGCACGGAAAGTGTGTTTGCAGACATCTCAAAAACTGACATTAAATCCAAACCACTCAATTATAAAACATTAACACAAGCAGGTTGTTCCGTTTTGACTGGATATACAGTACAGGCCAAAAGTTTGGACACACCTTCTTTTCAAAGTGCTTTCTTTATTTTCATAACTATTTACATTGTAGATTGTCACTGAAGGCATCAAAACTATGAATTAACACATGTGGAGTTATGTACTTAACAAAAAAAGGTGAAATAACTGAAAACCTGTTTTATATATCTAGCCACCCCTTGCTCTGATTACTGCTTTGCACACTCTTGGTATTCTCTCAATAAGCTTCAAGAGGTAGTTACCCGAAATGGGTTTTCACTTCACAGGTGTCATAGTTTTGATGCCTTAAGTGACAATCTACAATAGTTATAAAAATAAATAAAACGTATTGAAATGAGAATGTGTGTCAAAACTTTTGGCCTGTACTGTATACAGCTTATTACTTGCACACTATTGACAAGTGACATACCGAAAACTCAACCACCAAAAAAAGTGAAGTATATTTGTAAAGCGCTTTTCTGTAGTGACTCAAAGCGCTTTTACATAGTGAAACCCAATATCTACGTTACATTTAAACCAGTGTGGGTGGCACTGGGAGCATGTGGGCAAAGTGTGTTGTACTCAATGGTTAACTGGACATCTTTATGTGCTCGACTCCTCAATCATTGGTATGTGTTCTTCTACAAAACCATTCTGGGTATCACTCCATCTTATCTATCTTGTCTTATAACAAAGAAACAGGGAAGTCACAATCTTCGTTCAATGAATGTTCTACAATTTGTCGTCCCCAAAGTAAGAACTGACACTGGGCAAGAAAGCATTTAGGTTTTCAGCACCGAAGGCTTGGAATAACCTACAATCGAGCATTCAACTTCAAACCCTTGTTACATTGAATGAGTTTAAAGCTTCTGTGAAAGGACTGCAGTCTACCTTGTCTGTATGCACATGTGTCATGTGAGTAAGTGCTAATGTTCTGAATTTGATGTTTTATGTGTTGTTTACTGTTTTTAATGTAACCTTGCTGCTGCCCTCTTGGCCAGGTCTCCCTTGGAATAGAGATATTTCATCTCAATGGGATTTTTACCTGGTTAAATAAAAGCTAAAAAAAATGAAAAAAGTGTCTTGCTCAAGGACACAACGGCAGTAACTAGGCAGTAATGGCGGAAGCGGGGATCGAACCTGGAACCCTCAAAATGCTGGCACTGCCACCCTACCAACCAAGCCATACCGCCCCACAAAAAAGACTGATTACCAAAAACAGTCAGGGTTTCCCACACATTCATTTATTTGTGGCGGCCCGCCACGAAAAAATGATTACGGCCACCACAAATAAGAAAAAAATAAAATAAAAAAATTTAATATATATATATATATTTTTTCCGTCTATTGACTCGCTCGACCGCTCATAAAAACAATGGGACTCTGTCTGTGAATGGATCTTGTAGTGACATATTATATAAATATGTAAATATTATATAAATATGTACATAAAGTGTTGTAATTATATTCCAACTCCGCGTTCTTCTTGGTCATCGCCGCCGCTACTATATATATATATATATATATATATATATATATATATATATATATATATATATATATATATATATATGTATATACATATATATACATATATATTTATATATAGTACACACACACACACACACACACACACACACACACACACACACACACACACACACACACACACACACAGTAATGACATAATAATAACATACATAAAATGTATCATAAGTAGGAGCAACATTGCTTCCTCTGACCACATAATTTCCAGTAACAATTACCCAGGAAGAGTGGCGGACATGTTGAGCAAGATGCACCGCCACTGCTGCCGATGATGGAGCTTCCAGATCCTCGCCGTACCATCTCGACTTCCACTCACAAACCTGAGGGAAGTACAGCAGCATTGAACCTTCAACTCTTGAGTGTTATTAAATAAAACACAAAGACAAAATAAAGCATACCTTTCCCCTGAGTGGCAAAATTGGATGCTGTCAACTTTGTCCTAAACAAAGCACACATATAATATATAAGCAAATACAATAATATGTAACAAAAAGTTTGGCCAAGTTGTATGTTAACTTACTGTGTGTTCATGGAGCTCTGATATCTTTTCTGGACTTCCACTCCCCAAGTAGTATATTCTGATGACATCATCAGTGCTTCCTGTTGCTAAGAAAAAGCCACCTGCAAAAATATTAAAGCAACAATTTGTATGGTATTCTCCTGAATTATGATCAAATTTTTAATATTGGTACAAAATTGTGGTCTACATAGGATGTTGGAGTCATTACCTGGACTAAAGGAGGAGCATACGGTCTGAACTCCTGGCCTCGGACGCTCTGTAAACTTGTGTGGACGATCACTTTAAGAGGAGAGAAAATATTTACTAGAATAGATCAAAACCTTATGCCTTAGACGAGGGCCCCTTGATAGGCTGCCCACAGGCCTAGGTCATTGGTGGCCCCCAAACCGTTATTCCATCACTATATGTTGGTCAGCATGTTTTTACCAAGGCTTATCCCCCATACTCACGCTACTCAGACTGTTTTTAATTGCGTCACTCATGAGCTCCCTGCTACGTGCACTTCAAGTTTCACTTTTATGTTTGCAGCTCACATAGACACTTAGCCGGGTGTCTGCGCGTAATTTTGTAACAAGTCACTGGACACAGGGGGGCTTTAAATTATAGGCAGTAGTCGGAAATAGAAATGATAAACTATTTATTCAAAATATTTAATTTGTAATTGTTCCAGCACCATCCCTGTTTTTGTGTGATTATAATTATGAGCTATTATGAATCAATGATCTTGAACATTTGAAGTTCAAGCAGCATTTATATTAACAATCCTGCCCCTTGAGCAATTTGGTATTGGATCGATACCAAAATGTGTAGTATCATCCAAATCTAATGGAAAGTATCAAAACAACAGAAGAATAAGTGCTTATTGTATATGAACCAGAGTGTCAACATAATTTTTTTACAAAAGAAAGCAACCAGCTGTTAACAGTAAATTAGCAAATAGATTATCAGTTCTGAGAAAATAATACAACTGGATGTTATGCAATATGTCATATAACAGCCAAATTTGGAGCCCTTCTAACCCTGTTTTGAAATGGTAATGTTATAATTCACATAAAAAATTATATATCCTGATATATATCATTATTGCAGGTTGCTGCAATATACTGTTTATCGCAATATAAATTTTAGGCCATATCGTCCATCTCTATACAGTGTTTGAAGGAAAACAAAAAGATTAAATGACGAATACATTTAAACAAATCGTCCCTTAAATATTCTACAACAATCACTGCAAAGTTCGTATTAATGCTTGTAATCTGACCTAA
Source organism: Nerophis ophidion (assembly GCF_033978795.1). NCBI lineage: Eukaryota > Metazoa > Chordata > Actinopteri > Syngnathiformes > Syngnathidae > Nerophis > Nerophis ophidion. Next base: position 13,942,499 of record NC_084628.1, read on the forward strand.
TAAATGGACCTCCATGATTTGAGTACCTCTAGCATAATTTCATAAAAATCTGAAAAAAATTATTCTATGTACGAGGTGTTTTTTTTTCTTTCTGGTGTGCATTATGTGCGTTAATAGAGTTACCATTCCTAATTTTAATGCACAATGAATTACTTTTTGTTGAACATATATTCAGTTTCTCACAGTCGGTTTTGGATGGATGGATTGCACGCTATACATGCAAGTAGTTTTTTAAACAATAATCTTTATTTTTTATGAAGTAATGTTTCTGTTCAGTGCTGTTTGTATTGGATGTAATTTTTTAATGCAAGCAAACTTTTCCTTTATTAACGACCTCTTAGAAACACAAGGTAAAAAAGCTGCACTCACCTAAAGTTGATGTTGTTGACGTCCCACTGCCAGAAACAGACCGTAGCGTCAGTACCAGTGGAAAGCATGTATCGCTTTGAGCCCTTGGCAAACGGTGAGAACTGGAAGCACATTCACACATCAGATTCATTACATTGCATCAAGAGGCACCCCAGTATTACCTGGCCAATAAAAATTGTCATCACCTGGATTTAACAAATATGTAGTAGCCTCCCATTGGACAATTAATACATGGGTGATTTAATCATGTTCCAGACAGAAACAAATAGTTAAAACCTGCAGTGAGTATTTTTTTGTTAGATAAACAACCATGCTAGAATACACATCATTTGGTCATTGAAAATATGCTATTGGCAATGTAAAACATCAGAGGAAAATACTGAAACTAATAAAATCAGGTTAAGACATGGCCAACACAATATTAAAAAGTGTAAGGACCGTGAGGAAAGTTTTCATCATCAATACAACAACTGAGCAAAAAAATATATATTATTGCAACAATTGACAGAAACAGATGTGACAAGAGATTATTGTGAAAACAATGCTACAGCGAATTTGTCACAATGTTAAGATGGGCGATATTGCCTTAAATCTATATTGCGATATTTACTTTATTGCAGAATGCTATATATCATTGTGATATATCATTTGGTATGTAAATAATAGAAGCATTTCAAAACAGATTACAAAGGCTTCTAATTTGGCTCTTGACATAGCAGTAACATCGTATCATTTCCAGTTGTTTCATTTTGTTAAAAATAATTAATTTACTATTAATATCTGATTACTTTCTGTTAAAAAGGTAATAAGCATTTATTATTTGGTTGCTTGAATACCTTACATTAGTTTTGGGCCATACTACAAATTTAGGTATCAGTTTGGGTCGGACCTATGATGATCCTTAAAATCGTCGAGGTCATTAAATGATTACAAGTATAATCACAATTATAATCAGACAAAACACTAAGTGGTGTTGTAACAATATCAAATATTTTTTTCAATTATGTCTTACTATTGTCTGTGATAAAAATCCTTTGTTTATTGCCTTAAAAGTCCTGCTGTGTCCATTCCGTGTTATTTCCTGAGTTTGTAAACAATAACGACAAAAAAATATTTTTTTGATAATGAAAAATATCATTTTAACTCAGTAGTAATGACCATATACAGCAGTGGTCCTCAACCTTTTTGTAGCTGCGGACCGGTCAACGCTTGATGATTTGGCCCGCAGCCCGGCGGCGGGTGGATGGGGGCGGGGTTCTTTTTCCTTTTCTTTTTGGGCTGGTGCACTAATTTTAAGTGCATCTTGTGATTTTAATGTTGATTTAATAAAAAAGTAAATAAAAAAATAAAATAAAAAAAATTAAATAAAAAATATTTAATACTAAATTCTTCTGCGGCCCAGTACCGATCGAGCCGCGGCCCGGTGCCCGGTGGTAGGGGACCACTGATATACAATACTCTTAATAGGTATCGTTACTGTCGATATTATTATTGAGCCGCACCACCTTTGTTTACATTCAAGTTCTCTAGATTGTGGTTAGCACATCCTCATACAGTGTGTAAAGTAGCATGTTTAGCTATTTCGCATCCTCCAGGGATGATCCATGTAAAAAACGGAGTTAATTTTTCGCCATGGAGGCTAGGATTGCTGACTTAGATATGGCTTTGCACTGTGGAGGGACATTGGGCGTTAGCTAGAATGCTACAGTGCATTGAGGACGCGTTCGATGACTTGTTGTGGTCGATATAACACCAGTATTAAAAGCTCTATCAGCCAGATTTATATCATTCATATTGTATATCTTGGAACCCTAAAGACAGTGTGACAAAACTCAAGAGTTGTCAAATGTTGACCTAATTTGAGCAGGCTGGTTTTACCTGTAGGGAGGTAATTGATCCACTGTGACCCTGTAGCACAGCCACAGGTGCACAGGTACGAAGGCACCACACGCGAATGGTTTTGTCACAGCTTCCCGCGGCAATCAGCGTGTTTTCGTAACTGACCGCCAAGTCTGTGATCTCGGCTGAATGTCCTCGCAACGTTGAATGGAGCCTCCCGTCAAAGGAAGACCAAATCTTCACCAAGCAGTCATCTGAGCCCTAGCAAAAGAATATCACACAATAATTTAGGCTGAGGAAAATAATGGATGTTTTTGACAAGGCTTTCTTACTGTGAAGATCCTCAGACCGGTACGGTCAAATGCGATACAATACACTGCCGACAGATGCCCCAGGATTCGCTGATGCAGACGCATGCGCTCATAGTTGCTGATGGGGTTGATGGAGCTGAAGCACTGCGCTCCTGTCAGCTCTCTGCCCCGATAGACGTTGACTGTTTAGCGGCAAGATACAAACTATCAGAACAGATAGCAATGACCCTGAAAGGTCTAAAGGGTGTACACAAACCAACACAGATACTAACACATAGGAGGGCATGTGGGAGCAGAACAGTGCCGAGGTAGTGCACCACGTTTTCAAAAGCAGTTTTTGCCAGACACAGATGAAAACAAGTGACACGACACCCACCTATATGTGGAGGTTTCTTGCAGTTTAAAGGCCTCTCTGGTGGTCTGCCCCTGTGAAGGGCTGCATATGATGAAGTTCGACACCGCACGGCATCACAGTCTGGAAACAAACAAAAGGTTCTCATCAAATTTACTAAGTATAATAATAGTAATGCAACACATTTTCGGTCATTCAATATTTTTGGCCGAAATATGGCCTAAAGTTGCATTTGTGGCTTTCGGCTAAAAGACTTTTTAGCACTGAAACAAAACTGCTGAAACCGAATGTTGTAATGACGTAAGCGGGTAGCGTGCATTTGTCTGGTGTGGGAGAAACATGCCTGCGGTTAGGGATGATGTTCAAAACCAGTTCTCCCGATTGTTTGATAAGAAAAAACAATTCTACGCATTCGAAACCCTTTTTGAGAACCGATTCCCGTTATCGAAGCCACTGTACCGTATTTTCGCGACCATAGGGTGCACCGTATTAAAAGGTGCCGTGTCAGTTACGGGTGCTATTTCTGTAGTTAACGCATAAATACGGATTGGGGTATTTTTGGGCGCAGGCATGGTTATGCATACTCTAACATGCATGGACGCAGGAGCAAAGCTGAGTTTGGTTGTACGTAATTGAAGTATTTATCAAGGTACTCACATTATTTTTTGATCAATCCTCACCCACAAATCCATCAAAGTCCTCATCTTCTGTGTTCGAAATGAACAGCGGGGCAAATTCTCCATCAAACATGCCAGATTCCCTCTCCTCATTTTCAAAGTCAATCTCATTGTCCATTAACCTAACAAGCTAACACAACAGTAAAAGCCGACTTCTCTTGTATCGTTGTGCGTATTGATTCGCTACTGTGCTGGTTCTACTTCTTCTCCAGTGTGCTTCACCGGGATGTCGAAAGTGAGCGGCAACTCGTCCATGTTGGTGATGTGTTTGTCTGCATTTTTTTTTTTTTTTTGCAACGCACATAGCGTTACTTTTAGACCTCAAACCCAGATCACACCTCACTCCAACCCACTTCTCCAAAGTGGGTTGGCTTAGGGTGGAGGACAAAGTGAAACAACTTGCACTGAGCCTAGTCTATACAATCCGCTACACCTTCCTGATACCGAAGTACATGTCAAACTACTTCCTTAACGTAAATGACCGCCATAAACACAACACCAGGGGGAGCTCTACAAACCACGTTAAACCCAGATTCCGATCTAACAAAGGTCTTAACTCATTCTCTTTCTATGCCGCATCAATGTGGAATGCACTTCAAACAGGTGTAAAAGTGCATCGCTATCCTTCAAAACCGCTCTAAAACAACACCTCCAGGCAACTTCAACCCTCCCCCATTCACATCCCATCTCCCCGGATTGTAAATAACCTAATGTAAATATTCAAATGTATTTCTAATGTATATACTTGTTCTTATGCTATCTGAACTCACTATGTTATCTGCTCGCTGTACATATCCTACTAAGTAAGACCTACACTGTTTCAATGTCCATTTCTCTGTTGATGCAATTGTTGATGACTGAAGTACTGAAATCAACCAAGGCTCCCCATCACACCCCCCAGGATTGTAAATAATTTAAATAATTCAATGTATATACTATGATGATTAACTTGTGTGATGACTGTATTATGCTGATAGTATATATTTGTACCATGAATTGATTAACGTGAACCCTGACTTAAACAAGTTGAAAAACGTATTCGGGTGTTTCCATTTAGTGTTCAATTGTATGGAATATGCACTGAATTGTGCAATCTACTAATAAAAGTTTCAATCAATCAATAGCAGTACTATGTGCTCCCTGGGAGCGTGCCTTTAGCGTCCTCTCTCAACTGAAACCTTCACCCTTTATCGGCCGCATGCTGTCCTCAGTCACGTCCGCTTTTCCTTCATATAAACAGCCTGCCAGCGCAGTCATATAACATCTATAGCTTTTGGAACTCAGTGCACACACAACAACCTATCTGGACTCGATGAGAGATTCGACAAGGAATCTGTTCAATTAAAGGACTCGATAATGGCATTGAACTCGATAATTTCTTAACGAACAGCATCCCTACCTGCGGTGTTGACAAATTTCAATAAATCTGAGTAGGACCCAAGGGCAAAGATCTGCACAGCATGCACTGAATTGTGCAATCTACTAATAAAAGTTTCATTCAATCAATCAATCAATAGCAGCACTATGTGCTCCCTGGGAGCGTTCCTTTAGCGTCCTCTCTCAACTGAAACCTTCACCCTTTATCGGCCGCATGCTTTCCTCAGTCATGTCCGCTTTTCCTTCATATAAACAGCCTGCCGGCGCAGTCATATAACATCTATAGCTTTTGGAACTCAGTGCGGCGGCATAGCTCGGTTGGTAGAGTGGCCGTGCCAGCAACTTGAGGGTTGCAGGTTCGATTCCCGCTTGTGCCATCCTAGTTAGTGCCGTTGTGTCCTTGGGCAAGACACTTTACCCACCTGCTCCCAGTGCCACCCACACTGGTTTGAATGTAACTTAGATATTGGGTGTCACTATGTAAAGCGCTTTGAGTCACTTGAGAAAAGCGCTATATAAATATAATTCACTTCACTTCACAGTGCACACACAACAACCTATCTGGACTCGATAAGAGATTCGACAAGGAATCTGTTCAACAAAAGGACTCGATAATGGCATCGAACTCGATAATTTCTTAACGAACAGCATCCCTACCTGCGGTGTTGACAAATTTCAATAAATCTGAGTACGACCCAAGGGCAAAGATCTGCAAAGCGTGCAAGGTGGAAATATCTAGAAGTCACACTTGTTTACTGCATATTCATGTTGTTCTTTTTCCTGTGCGGTTTTGCTATGTTTTGGAACATGCAACAGAACATTATGTACCACTTTTTTCAGATGCAGTCGGGCACCCACTTTTTTACTGCGCTGAATGTCCAAAAAATGCATGCAAAAATAATGTAAAACATTTCAGGAATTAAGATGAAATATTAAGATTATGTTTGACTATAATATCACATTTCCAAAGTGCACAAATCTGACTTGGGTACCTTTGGAGGTCCTAAGCATGGACTGCTTTCCGGACCCCAGAAGGGAATGCACGCCGGGCACACAAGACGGCACATCTTTGTCAAGAAGCGGCCCCATCTGCTTACATATTTGAAGCAAATGATCTGGTGCAATGTGTCTGTTTGATGCAACCTGAATGGGGGGAAAAAGACAAATACGTACATAAGTTGCTGCATTGCGTTGATGATTGGAATAAAAAGCACATACCGTGTCAAAAACATGTGAAAACCAGTAATGCAGCTCTTTTGTATAAATAATTTTGCATTGTTTGATCAGAGGAAGAAACACACACAGGATGTGTTGAGTCTGACAACAGGCGAAAGGTGGGGTGGACCCCCGACACTGATCATGCCAGTTCCTCACAGGCACATGTAGACAAGCATTCACCCATGGGAAACTTTCAAACTGCTCTAATTTTGTTCATTTGTCTATGTAGAGCCGAAACACCCGACTAGCGGTCCAAAACGTCTGACTCGCTTTTTAATTTAATTTCAACTCGACCCGGCTATCCTATTCATTTATAAAAAACGTATGCTGTCAAGTTTAATTCATAAACTGTAGTTAAAAGAGGCCTACACTTTATAAAATACCCAAGGACACAATGCTTAACAACATATACTTTAAAATTTACAACAATATAACATTAATAAGACATGCTCAAAGCCTGTACTTTATACTGCAAGTAAATCAATGCATCCACTTAAAAGCTATACTAATAACACTACAATACTACACAGGTAAAATACTATAGTCTTCCATTGCCAAACAAGCAATGCTACATACTGTATGTCATATTGAAATACTACTCAGTCAATGCTGGAGAACATGCAGAATACAGAAAGAGTGACAATAAAAGCAAAAAAAAAGCCAAATTGTTGTATGTCCCTTACAAAAAATATATACTCGTAGTGTAAATATCTAAATTATTGGGAAAATGGCTCAAAGGCCTCATGTCTTGTGACGTCTCCACAGCTTTTTACTTCAGGCGTAGCTCCTTATGCAAAACGTTTCCTTTTAATCGACCAATCAGAGCGCAGGTTACAGGCGAAAACAACGCAGAGACGACGCATATCACCTCCTGATTGGTCAACTGGGCGGCTTCGTACAGCGTGTGACACGAAATTCCCCACCCTGAGCTAGCTGCGGTACAACTGTTGCGGCTAAATAACAAATAAAACCTCACATTTTTGCGTGCCATTGGAAAGTTTTTTTCTGATGTTTTTAACATGGTATCATCTGCTTTGAGATATTTTGCATTTGAATTTTTTTGTTACATACTTAACAAAATGAAACAATATTCAGTTATTACCTAGGACCTACTCAAGGACACAATGCATAGATATACAACATACACTTTAAAATTCACAACAATATAACATTTATAAGACATGCTCAAAGCCTGTACTTTATACTGCAAGTAAAACAATGCATACTAATAACACTACAATACTACACAGGTAAAATACTGTAGTCTTCCATTGCCAAACAAGCCATGCTACATACTGTAAGTCATATTCATCCATTCATCTATCCATTTCCTACCGCTTATTCCCTTTGGGATCGCGGGGGGTGCTGGTACCTATCTCAGCTACAATCATATTGAAATACTATTCAGTCAATGTTGGAAAAGAACATGCAGAATACAGAAAGAGGAATGACAATAAAAGCCAAATTGTTTTATGTCCCTTACAAAAAAATATATATACTCGTAGTGCAAGGATCTAAATTATTGGGGAAAATGGCTCTAAGGATTTGTGTCTTGTGACGTCTCCACTTGAGGCGTAGCTCCTTATGCAAAACATTTCCTTTTAATCCACCAATCAGAGCGCAGGTTACAGGCAAAAACAACGCAGAGACGACGCATCTCACCTCCTGATTGGTTAACTGGGTGGCTTCGTACAGCGTATGAAGCAAAACTCCCAACTCTCGACTCGCGATTAAATAACAAATAAAACCTCACATATTGGCATACCATTTGACAGTTTTTTTCCTGAGGTCTTTAACATGGTATCATTTTCTTTGAGATATTTTGCATTTGAATTTTTTTTTCACATACTTAACAAAATGAAACAATATTCAGTTATCACCTAGGACCTACTCAAGGACACAATGTATAGACTAACAACATATACTTTAAAATTCACAACAATATAACATTTAAAAGACATGCTCAAAGCCTGTACTTCATACTGCAAGTAAATCAACGCATACTAATAACACTACAATACTACACAGGTAAAATACTACAGTCTTCCATTGCCAAACAAGCCATGCTACATACTGTACATTGAAATACTACTCAGTCAATGTTGGAGAAGAACATGCAGAATAGAGAAAGAAGAGGGACAATAAAAGCAAAAAAAAAGCCTAATTGTTTTATGTCCCTTACAAAAAAATGTATTTACTCGTAGTGCCCATCCATCCATCCTCTACCGCTTATTCCCTTTGGGGTCGCGGGGGGCGCTGGTGCCTATCTTAGCTACAATCGGGTGGGAGGCGGCATACAACCTAGACAAGTCGCCACCTCATCGCAGTATTGACTCGTAGTGTAAATATCTAAATTATTGGGAAAATGGCTCTAAGGCAGTGGTTCTTAACCTGGGTTCGATCGAACCCTAGGGGTTCGGTGAGCCGGCCTCAGGGTTCGGTGGGGGTCAGGATAAACCTGACTCATCGTGTAAATAAAAAATTCTCCCTATCGGTGTACTATGGATAAGGCAACAGCAGAAGTCACACTGATTTTCAGGTGGGTAATTTGTAAGTTAATGCACTGTGTTGATTTTGTTCTTTGAAAAAGGTGATGTTCATGCATGGATCATTTTGTGCACCAGTAGAAAAAATATACAACTTTGTCTTGAATTTGAAAATGTATAATTTGTTTTCACTAAAGAAGGGTTCTTTGAATGTGCAGATGAAACTGGTGGGGTTCGGTACCTCCAACGAGGTTAAGAAACCACTCTATGGACTCGTGTCTTGTGACGTCTCCACAGCTTTCTACTTGAGGCGTAGCTCCTTGTGCAAAACGTTTCCTTTTAATCGACCAATCAGAGCACAGGTTACAGGCGAAAACAACGCAGAGGCTACGCATCTCGCCTCCTGATTGGTTAACTGGGCGGCTTCGTACAGCGTGTGAAGACAAACTCCCCACCCTCGACTAGCTGCGGTACAACTGTCGCGGCTAAATAACAAATAAAACCTCACATTTTGGCGTGCCATTGGAACGTTTTTTCTGAGGTTTTTAACATGGTATATATAGATATTTTGCATTTGAATTTTTTGTCACATACTTAACAAAATGAAACAATATTCAGTTATGACCTAAGACCTACTCAAGGACACAATGTATAAATTAACAACATACACTTTAAAATTCACAACAATATAACATTTAAAAGTCATGCTGAAACCCTGTACTTTATACTGCAAGTAAATCTATGCATACTAATAACACTACAATACTAAACAGGTAAAATACTACAGTCTTCCATTGCCAAACAAGCCATGCTACATACTGTCATATTGAAATACTACTCAGTCAATGTTGGAGAAGAACATGCAGAATACAGAAAGAGGAGTGACAATAAAAGCAAAACAAGCAAAATTGTTTCATGTCCCTTACAGTCCCTTACAAAAAAATATATATACTTGTAGTGTAAATATCTAAATTTTTGGGGAAAATCTCTCTAAGGATTCGTGTCTTGTGACGTCTCCATTTGAGGCGTGGCTCCTTATGCAAAACGTTTCCTTTTAATCGACCAATCAGAGCGCAGGTTACAGGCAAAAACAACGCAGAGACGACGCATCTCGCCTCCTGATTGGTCAACTGGGCGGCTTGGTACAGCGTGTGAAGCCAAACTCCCCACCCTCGACTCCCTGCGGTACAACTGTCGCGACTAAATAACAAATAAAACCACACATTTTGCAAACGTTTCTGGCCGGCGGTTCACAATTCACGTCAAGTTGCGTGACCAGAGACGAATTGTGACATGAAAGAAAAACAAAACGCTCAAAATAACGCCATGAGTAGTTCAAAGTCATTAGAACAAAGACGATAAACAAGCCCACGGCGTGGATTCGCCTCCACAACACATAATGTTTGAAATGTTTTTCATAGTAAACCTTACCACATCTTCGTATGTCCTCGGGTGCTCGTTTCCAAGCCAGTCCAGTCTCCCGGGTAAGAGCTGTCGAAAACAAGAATCCGCCCCACAGAAAAGAGCACATTTAGCGTGTAAAAAGTAAGCGACGAGACACAACATACACATTGGCAGCATTAAAGAGTAACAAGTTGACTTGACTACCGCATAAGCTTACCAACAAGAATACACACACCTGATAGTCCTCTAGTTCGCTGACCAGGACCTGAAAGATGCACCAAAACAGACAATTAAATGCGGATTAACTACTTGGAGATGTCAATAGAGATGAACTTGGCAGCTATTTATTTATTTTGATTTAAATAAAGTGGTTTAAGGCAATGCTAGCAGGAGCAGCTCACCTCGGCAGCTCTCCGACACGGACCCGTTGAGAGAAAGCGAGATATCAAGTAATAGAGCTCTGGAATAAATAAATAAATAAGAATGAGGCTGTTTACAACAACAGGAACAATATGGTAGTAAACTGAGCTATCAATTGGTGTTACTTGTGCGGCTTACCCGACTCAAGGAGCGAAATGTTCCGATTTTTGGCCATTGAATCGGATGTACTTTAGGAAAAGTGAATCGCAATGATATGATAACGAATAGAATATGATATATATTTATTTAATGTCGGTTACACCGCTCTGACCCCCCTCCGCGGTTGCTGTCGCTTGGTATTCGGCCTGTTTGCAGTCGCCATTGGAAGGATGAGGCCTCGGCGATACCACTTACTTCCGCCGCACACCGGAAACACGCAGCGAGATGATAGAAGGGGGAGGAGCCAGCGCAACAAAAGACAAACCGGCCACACGCTGACCTGTCGCGTAAAAAGGCGATTTATGTGCTTTGTTTTCCAACATGACGTCAAAATGACGGAGGGCTTCTTTGAAATGCGAGGCGACACCCCCCTTTTTAGCAAGCAAAGTCGGGAGTCCGGTGCGTGACGTCATAGATCAGGGGTCACCAACGCGGTGCCCGCGGGCACCAGGTAGCCCGTAAGGACCGGATGAGTCGCCCGCTGGCCTGTTCTAAAAATAGCTCAAATAGCAGCCTCTATTTTTTGAAATTGTATTTATTTACGAGCAAGCTGTTCTCGCTTTGCTCGACATTTTTAATTCTGAGAGAGACAAAACTCAAATAGAATTTGAAAATCCAAGAAAATATTTTAAAGACTTGGTCTTCACTTGTTTGAATAAATTCATACATTTTTTTACTTTGCTTCTTATAACTTTCAGAAAGACAATTTTAGAGAAAAAATACAACCTTGAAATTATTTTAGGATTTTTAAACACAGATACCTTTTTACCTTTTAAATTCATTCCTCTTTTTTCCTGACAATTTAAATCAATGTTCAAGTATTTTTTTATTGTAAAGAATAATAAATACATTTTAATTTAATTCTTCATTTTAGTTTCTATTTTTTTGACGAATAATATTTGTGAAATATTCTGGCATATCTAGAAAATATGTAGAATCCAATTCAAATCTTATTTCAAAGTCTTTTGAATTGCTTTGAAAAATTTTTTTCTGGAAAATCTAGAAGAAATATGGATTTGTCTTAGTTAGACATATAGCTTGGTCCAATTTGTTATATATTCTAACAAAGTGCAAATAGGATTTTAACCTATTTAAAACATGTCATCAAAATTCTAAAATTAATCTTAATCAGGAAAAATTACTAATGATGTTCCGTAAATTATTTTTTTTTGTTTTTTCAAAAAGATTCGAATTAGATAAGTTTTTCTCTTTTTTTTTCCCGGTTGAATTTCAAAGAGTCGAAATTGAAGATAAACTGTGTTTCAAAATTTAATTTTAATTTTTTTCCTGTTTTCTCCTCTTTTAAACCGTTCTATTAGGTTTTTTTTTTTTCATAATTTATTCTCTACAAAAAACACGTAAAAGGAAAAAAAATGTACTACGGAATGACAGACAAATACCCATTTTTTTTTATATGTATATAGATTTATTTATTAAAGGTAAATTGAGCAAATTGGTTATTTCTGGCAATTTATGGAAGTGTGTATCAAACTGGTAGCCCTTCGCATTAATCCGTACCCCAGAAGTAGCTCTTGGTTTCAAAAAGGTTGGTGACCCCTGTCATAGAAATGCTTGCTGTAAGTTTTTTTTAACTTTTAATTATAAATGAGGTGGCGACTTCTCCAGAGTGTACACCGCCTTCCGCCCGATTGTAGCTGAGATAGGCACCAGCGCCACCCCAAATTTTTATTTTATTTTATTTTTTTTTGCCTTTATTTAACCAGGTAAAATCCCATTAAGATCAATGATCTCTTTTCCAAGGGAGACCTGGCCAAGAGGGCAGCAGCAGGGTTACATTAAAAACAGTAAACAACACATAAAACATCACATTTACAACATTAGAACTTGCTCATATGACACATGTGCATACAGACAAGGTAGACTGCAATCCTTTCACAGAAGCTTTAAACTCATTTAACGTAACAAGGGTTTGAAGTTGAATATTCGATTGTAGGTTATTCCAAGCCTTCGGTGCTGAAAACCTAAATGCTTTCTTGCCCAATTCAGTTCTTACTTTGGGGACGACAAATTGAAGAACATTCATCGGACGGAGATTGGGCCTTCCTTGTTTTTTGTTAAAAGACAAGATAGATAAGATGGGAGTGATACAAAGAATGGTTTTATAGATGAAAACATACCAATGAATGAGGCTTCGAGAAAATGGATGGATTGTTGGATATTTATAAAAATCAGCATTTACAAACAGACGAGAAAAAATAATCAACATATGTACGAAAACAGTACAAAAACATTACAAAATAAAACAGAACAGCGCCAGGGGGTTCTAAATTCAAAGTAACTAAAATAGGTTTTTAATGTAGTTTTAAATCTTTTTTAAAGGCGCAAAAGACAGGTCGGGTATTGAGAAACTTACATTTATGAACATAACATTTTGCCAATAGAATAATGAGGTTGCAAAGGTAAAATTCATTTTCAAATTTTTGTTCATACAATGTAAAAGCAAATATCACATCTTTAAAACAAAGCACAAATTGGGCGGTATAGCTCGGTTGGTAGAGCAGCCGCGCTAGCAACTTGAGGGTTGCAGGTTTGATCCCCGCTTAAGCCATCCTAGTCACTGCCGTTGTGTCCTTGGGCAAGACACTTTACCCACCTGCTCCCAGATCCACCCACACTGGTTTATATGTAAAAATTACATATTGGGTTTCAATATGTAAAAAGCTTTGAGTCACTAGAGAAAAAGCCCTATATAAATATAATTCCCTTCACAAATTTGTGCTCGCTCTAAGTAAAGGGTATGCAATACGGCAAATGTCGGTGTCGATAACAAGTAAATACAAGAACATTGCCGTCTGACTTCAATTTATTGCTTACTTTGATCTTAATTTGTTGATTCAGATTTGAATCATAATAAACTCCAGGACAAAGATTGCCGTTAAACAAAAACACATTTAATCAACAAACTTAGAAAGTTATTGTAAATACCTCAATAAAAGGACAATGTATTCAAATGGTGTTTTGCCCCCGTTACTTGTTTGCACACAATTATCCATCCATCCATTTCCTACCGCTTATTCACTTTGGGGTCGCGAGAGGCACTAGTGCCCATCTCAGCAACAATCGGGCGGAAGGCGGTCCCTTGAACAAGTCGCCACCTCAGATAGACAACATTCACACTCACATTCGCACAATTACTTAGAACATAATTATATACACCGAAACTAAATGATTCATTCAAATCAGTTGGGTCTTAGTAGTATTCCCTGAGTTTGTTAATACAATACAAAGTATGATGGTGTGTAATTATACCATATGAGCAACAAAAAAAAGACACATTCACTGAAAATAAACAGAAAACTCAAAAGTATCGATCCTTATACCCTGAGTTAGGTAATGTAATACAACAGCAACTAAACAAAAAAGAAAACATTTCCAAGAAAACGTTAGAGGATTATTTCAAAGTATTGATATTCTCCTGCTGGTATTGGTAATGTGTAAACATGTTCTTCTTGCTCCTTGGAGAGGAGGCTTGCCTATTTCCTAGATCTTGACTCATTGGCACTATCCTGTGGTTAGTTTAATACTGCAACCACCAGTGCCATCCTGTGGACAAAGATGGTATTGCTATCACCCTCTTGGTTTTAGTAATATCTTGGACAATGACACTTGGCTCCTCTTGTACCTGCTACTATATTTTAACTCACAAGCGCAACTCTGCGGTCAGAGGTGGTACTGCAAAAATAGTGTAGTTCACTTGATTATACATGGGGAACTTAAAGGTCTCACTTTGTGACAGGGATCCATTCCACATAAGTTGCTGACATTAAGTACACATGTAAGGTCTAGCTTGCTGTTGTCCTACCCTCCCCGCTGTATGCCTGTGAGACCTGGACTGAATAAAGCTGGCACGGTAAACAACTCAACACCTTCCACATGAGATCCCTCAGGAGGCTGCTCAACATCAGGTGGCAGGACAAGATCCCAGACAATGAGGTCCTCCACAGGGCTGAGATGGAGAGCATCTATGCCATCCTCAAGCGTTCCCAGCTGAGATGGGCTGGCCATGTGTGCCGAATGTCAAACAAACGCCTACCAAAAATGCTTCTGTATGGTGAACTGCACCATGGAAAGCGCTCACGCGGCGGACAGCGGAAACGCTCTAAGGACGCCCTAAAGACCAGTCTCAAGGGCTGTGGTCTGGACCCAGAGACCAGGGAAAGCTGATGCCCAACACCGTTCAAACTGGCGCTCTGCAGTCTGGCATGGTGTAGCAGACTTCGAGGAAAAACGCATCCATGAAGCCGAACAGAAGCGACAGCTCCGCAAGACCAGAGACTGTTCCTCCCTCTCAGCCAGCCACCCCCCAGCCATAACCTTCCCTCACTGCAGCCGGTCATTCTGTGCAAGGATTGGCCTCATCAGCCATCTTCGCACACACAAATCAACGTGAAGTCACCTGGTCATCTTCGAAAACGAAGGACGAACATGATAGTTCGGTCTATGGTGGAATTGAATCTAAAAAAAAACAAAAAACAGTGCGATGTAGTGTATTCCTACACCTCAATGACAACTGTTGTTCAATGAATACTTTACAGCTCTTGTATTGATCTCATTGGGTCGTATGATGAAGATGAAAGGGTGTATGCACCTGTATTGCTGCAGCAGTTATGCTGATGTTGATACCTGGGAACTTCACACTATTTTCCTGTGAGATCTCAAGAAATTATATCAACACAATAAAAGGGGCAGTTTTGTGTGAGCATGGAATATAAAATACAGTGCATCCAGAATTTTCCACATATGTTACAGCCTTATATATATAATTATAAAATCTATGTATATATGTATTCACAGCCCTTGCTCAATACTTTGTTGATGCACCTTTGGCAGCAATTGCAGCCCCAAGTCTTTTTGAATTCAATGCCACAAGCTTGGCACACCTATCTTTGGACAGTTTTGCCCATTCCTCTATACAGCACTTCTCAAGCTCCATCAGGTTGGATGGGGAGCATTGGTTTTCATCCATGCTGCATTCATATTTCCCTCTATCCCAGTTTCTGCCACTGAAAAACATCCCCATATCATGATGCTGCTGCCACCACCATGCTTCACTGTAGCGATGGTACTGTCCTGGTGATGAGCGGTGCCTGGTTTCCTCCAAACACGACGTCTGTCATTCACACCAAATAATTCAATCTTTGTGTCATCAGACCAGAAAATTTTGTTTCACATGGTCTTGAGAGTTTTTCAGGTACATTTTGGCAAACGTTTTACTATAAAAATGGCTTCCGTCTGGCCATTCTACCATACAGGCCTAATTGATGGGATTGTTGACCAGATGGTTGTCCTTCTTAAAGGTTCTTTTTTTTCCCCACAGAATAATGATGTAGCTCTGACAGGGTGACTCATGTCCTTGGTCACCTCCCTGACTAGATTAAGATGAATGCAGCAATGTACAAAGACTTCCTGGATGAAAACTGATGCTTTCCATCCAACCTGATGGAGCTTGAGAGGTGCTGCACAGAGGAATGGGCAAAACTATCCAAAGACAGGTGTGCCAAGCTTGTGGCTTTAAATCTCAAAATTATTTGAGGTTTTAATTGATGCCATGGGTTCATTAACAAAGTATTGAGCAAAGGCTGTGAGTACATATGTAAATATATATTTTTTTTATTTACATTTTTAATACATTGCCTTCCCGGGTGCGGCACCGCTGCTGCCCACTGCTCCCCTCACTTCCCAGGGGGTGAACAAGGGGATGGGTCAGATGCAGAGGACACATTTTACCACACCTAGTGTGTGTGTGACAATCATTGGTACTTTAACTTTACTTTAAAACAACATTTTGAAACTTTTCACGTTGCAATTATGGGTATGGTGTGTAGAATTTTGAGGACAAAATTAATTTAGTCCATCTTGGAATAAGGCTGTAACATAACAAAATGTTGAAATAAGTGAAGCACTGTGAAAACCTTCCGGATGCACTGTTTGTTCACAGGTTCATCCCGTAATTAGAAAACTGTGAAGAATTTACTCTTTCCTTTGACAAATATAAATAGCAACATATCACATCTTAGAACAATGCAAGATGTGGTTAATAATATAAAATTAATATATTTTTAAGTGTACAAATCAGTGGTTTAAAACCATGTAGAAACGTGAGATCAAAAACGCTCCCAAACTGTTCCACTATGGGAGCGCTCACTTTTGGCGCCGCTGGTTGACGTGATGCGGCTCCTGTGAGCTCATGACGTCGTCAATGGAAACTGGGGAAAAAAAGCGATCCAGCATCTTTGCGATCTTCTTCTGAGTTACGCCGTGTTTGTTCCGCCTTCAAAATAAAACGTACGTTTCAGGATGTGCTTCATTCCGTGCATAGGCCAGATTTTCAATACAATGACAACATTTTACTTCTCCAGCTCAAAGGGATCAAACTTCCAGCTGGTGTTGGGCTCACAAAAGTCCACTCGGTATCCTCTCTGCAAGGCCTACATGCAACAAAAAATAAGATGGTCACCTGCATGGCTGCATGAGACTCAAAGTGTTTAACCAGAAGCAACAAAACTAACCATACTGACATAAGGCTTCATCTCCCAGGCTTGCAGGTTTGTGTTGTCGATGATGATAGGAGAGCGGCTGTCATGCATAGCGTTGCTAGCTGCAAGACAGTTGGACATAAACATGTGATGTTTGTCAATGAGTAGAGTCTTTGAACGGTTCTTTTCACAGTTGCAAGGCATTTTAAATTAAATTTTCCCATGTTGCCTTCATTTGTGCGCTACCTTACTGGACTGGAGTCACACTGACTGAAACACCCCACAAAATAGCCAAAAAAAGATCCACACACCAAGCAGGAGAGATCAATGTTGCATGGACTTCATTTACATATTGTTAATTTTCATTTTATTTCTATTCACACATAGTATTATAGATGCATTATTTATTGGCTTTTTTATTTCTTGTATTGATAAAATGCTCTAAAGTTGCTTAAAATTGATTTGCATGGAGGTCATCTGTAGCCTGTGGAGTTTTTATTGTGCCACAATGGTAGCCGAATGGTTAGAGTGTCCGCCCTGAGATCGATAGGTAGTGAGTTCAAACCCCGGGCAAATCATACCAAAGACTATAAAAATGGGACCCGTTACCTCCCTGCTTGGCACTCAGCATCAAGGGCTAGAATTGGGGGTTAAATCACCAATAATGATTCCTGAGTGCGGT
Organism: Nerophis ophidion; assembly: GCF_033978795.1. Classification (NCBI taxonomy): domain Eukaryota; kingdom Metazoa; phylum Chordata; class Actinopteri; order Syngnathiformes; family Syngnathidae; genus Nerophis; species Nerophis ophidion. Next base: position 13,960,290 of record NC_084628.1, read on the forward strand.
CCCTGCTGCTGCTCACTGCTCCCCTCACCCCCCAGGGGTTGATCAAAGGTGATGGGTCAAATGCAGAGAATAATTTCGCAACACCTAGTGTGTGTGTGACAATCATGGGTACTTTAACTTTAACTTTCTTGGGCGTGAGAAAACTCAAAATAATCACTTTCACTTTCAATTATGGAAGTTTACAAAGGAAAACAACTTGTGTAAAATTTGATTACTATTTTACAATATCTCCCACAAATAGAGTATACATTTGTGAAAAATTTAATTATTCTAATCCAAATCCTATTTTATAACTTCTACGAGTGATTATTTTGCTCATAAAACGAGCAACTTCTAAAAAAAATATATACAAAAAAAAATGTAAGGAGCCACAGTCTTTTTAACGACTCTTTGAATACATCTCTTAAAAATCTGTCTCCCTTCATTGATCCATAAATGTAATCTCTAATAATAATAATAATAATAATGCAACTGAGCCTGAATCTATTCATTACGGTCCATAACTCATGATTATACCAGTTTTGTATAACCTCAGTAGTCAGTCCTCTAATGTGCATCATTAACGCCTCACATTTTAGCAATATTTCCGACATTATACAGTATCTCGTCAAGAAATCAAACTTAAATAAAATTTAGTAGTCAGTGTACAGCAGGGGTGTTCAACTCGTTTTCATTGAGGGCCTTATCGCAGTTTTTACATATCTAATGTGTTTTTTACAGTGCACACATTTTAATGGATAACTTGTTCTGAAATCATATAAATCAAACAGATATTTAAGTATATTCCTTGTTTTTTACCCCCCCAAAATTGTGTAATGTATGATAATACATATGTTACATTGTTATATAATACTAAAGTTTAAAGGGGACCTATGATGAAATTTGTCTTTTCGGACTTATACATGTTGTTAAAAAGTTAGATAGTCGTGTTAAACAATGTCAAAATATCAAATCATAAAGTTGCTTGCAAACAGTTTAAAATTTTCAGTTTGCGAAAAGATGACATCAAGGCGAGCTGGATGCCCTTATTCAGACATTACATCTAGCTCTCAACCAGCTGGAGATGAGCTCCACCACCACTACAACGTAGTATTAAGTATTAATTTCATATAATCTTGGGATGCACATAATAACAGCGAAGTGCAACAGGCAGTGATGTAAATTTGACCATAGGCAGCCATTGTTATGCTGCGAGTCTGATCTATCAACGAGTGTGCAGGTTTACCTAATGATATGACCGGCGAATGTTGAAATTTATTTTCGGCTGTCTGGAAGAAAATAGCCGTGGCAACTTTAAAATACACATTTAAAAAAAAAAAAAAAAAAAACTTCTAAAGAGGGTGGGGCGTAGTTTCAATTACAATCTGGGAAGGCTTTTCCACGTACGATCAGCTTGCATACCGACTGAAAAAACGGGTAAAACTTAGGGACTATGGAGCAAAATGCGCACAAAATTGAAACACAAAGCATATCCAAATCATGCTTCCTACAGGACCCTTTTAAAAGATATGCAACTGAATTGTTAAGCTTCCATTCTAGTCACCTTTAAAATAAAATATACTGGGGGGACTCCACCCTGGAGCACGGCGGGTCCAAATAGAGTGCAGTACATGTTTTTTTTTTCTGTCAAAATGAAGATACCGTAAACAGAAAGATATTATTATTTCCAGGCTTTCGCAGGCCACGTGAAATCGCCTTGAGTTTGACACCTGTGGAGTACAACTTGAATAGAAGTACAAATTTACTTTACACTGAAAACGAGTCAATGAAAATAGTAACACAAATGTGTCCTGCCTACAGGCAACAGCGTTAGTAACGTCAGGATCTGGGGATGCCGATGGCACTCGCCTCAATGCGATGGCCATTCAGCCAAAACAAAACATTGGACATTAAAACTTTTTAGCCAGGGTTAAAGTAAACAAGTGTGTGAACAAATTGAGACCTTAAGCACCGAGCTAAGTGAAAGAATGGCTGAGCTACGAGAAGAGGTAATCTCGCAGGTGTGCTGGCAATATTCCCCATTATCAAGGTGCGTTCTTATTCAATTGGCCCACTTTTTTGTTTATCCTTGAATAGTGTCGCCATAGTAACTTGAAATGTTCCCGATTTCAGACACGCCTATCGGCGCAAATTGAGACCTTTCCAACGGTGAAACCTATGTGGCGGTTTGTTGGCCGGTTTATCTTGTATTAAACAAAAAATGTTTTTGTATTTGCGTTAATAGCGTTGCCATGGTAACACGAAATGTTACCAATTCAGCCATCGGCGCCAACGAGACTTTTCCGACGGTATAACGCATGGGGGGGTGCTTTGGCTGGTTAGTCTCGTAGTGGCGGTAATAGAAACGGGCAGAACAAGAAGTTGAATAATAATAAAATTAGAAGTATGAGCAATAACAATATGGGCCTGCTTGCATGCAAGCACCCCATTAACTGCTGTTTAGCAGTCCCATAATAATAAGATTGACCATACGTCCTTTTTTTCCCCCTGACATGTCCTCTTTTGTCCGGGCGGGTTTTCTTAAATGCCTCAAATGTCTGGCGTTTTGAGTCAGGATTGCGTGTATTTTCAATGTACGTACATGGTTAAAGAGTTAAAAACAAAACAAATTGTGAAGGGGTGCGCACGCAGCAGAATTCATGAGAGAGGAGCAGAGACAGACAAAGCGAGAGAGCGAGATAGACGATTGCTCGTTAATCAAGGCATACTTGATCAACAGCCATACAGGTCACACTGAGGGTGGCTGTATAAATAACTTTAACACTTTTACAAATATGCGCCACACTGTGAACCCACACCAAACAAGAATGACAAACACATTTTGGGAAAACATCCGCACCGTAACACAACATAAACACAAAAGAAAAAATTCCCAGGACCCCTTGTAGCATTAACTCTTCCGGGACGCTACACTATACACCCCCCGCTACCCCCTACAACCCCAACTCAACCCCGATTACGTCACATCAAATATTCCACTTTGAAAAATAATTTTGGTGGAAGATTTTACATATTTTGTGTGTTTGCCATAAAAAAAACAGGTTTCTTTGACAAAAAAGGGCGTAAAACAAACAAACAAAAAACAACACAAAAAAAATAAACCATTTTGAAATGAAGAATAGATCTGAACTTGATGCAGACTCTAGAGATTCAAGCGTTAAATATAAAACATATGTATGCCCTGGCACACCATTATCATCATTTCATGACTGAAGCAAATCACTTTTTACACTTTTATACTAAAATAAATACACTTGCAACTTATTGAATAAAAACATAGAAAAAACTACCAGCAGCGGTAAAGTTTAGATCCATGAAGGAAAGAAGAGAGTGAATGAATGTTTATAACTGAATACATTTACATACGCATACAAATTTGTCTCTTTTTAAAAAAAAAATTATTTTAATGAATTAAGTAATTTTTATCAATCAATCAATCAATGTTTATTTATATAGCCCTAAATCACCAGTGTCTCAAAGGGCTGCACATACTACAACACAAACCACAACGACATCCTCGGTAGTGTCCACATAAGGGCAAGGAAAACTCACCCCAGTGGGACGTCGGGGACAATGATGACTATGAGAAACCTTGCAGAGGACCGCATATGTGGGCAACCCCCCCAAAGATCGTCTTATATTGGGATCAATACAATATTAGTATGACAACCTTTTTCCAAAACACAATATAGAATGTGAGATATAACAGGACAATGCATACGTTTATCAATTGTTTTCAAAATATTTACAAAAAGTGGGACCCCAAAATTTTGCTGTGGGACCCCATTTTTATGACCTGATGGGGTCCATGGGACCCCATTTTGAAAATTCCTAGCGCAAACACTGCTGTCAACAGAGGAGAAAAAAATATTTATTTCAATAAATATATTATTTATAAAGCAAGTTCATGTATCATTGGCTAATTTTCACCTAGTCCCGGCCTTGGCCTACTTCAGAATATGGTCAGCATACATCATAAGAAGAATAAATAGATACATTTTGGTGTATAAAACCATATGTGTGAATGCTTTAGAGCATTCACACAACTAGAAGAGGCAATTTCTGAAGGAATTGCGTGTGAATGTTCCAATGCTGAAGTTGAACTGAACTGAAATGCTGACAGAATGTGGTATAAATGTTAGAATAGTTTAAATGCTGAAATGGTTTGAATGTTAAAATTGTTTGAATGCTGAAATGGTTTGAATGTTAAAATTGTTTGAGTGTTAAAATTGTTTGAATTTTGAAATTGTTTAAATGCTGAAAAGGTTCGAATGTTGAAATTGTTTAAATGCTGAAATTGAATGTTAAAATTGTTTGAATGTTGAAATTGTTTAAATGCTGAAATGGTTTGAATGTTACAATAGTTTGAATGTTGGAAAGCTGACGCTAAACTGAAATACTAGTGAAATGTATAAATAGTTTGAAAGTGGAAATAGAATGTTAAAATGGTTTGAGAGGTGAAAAGCAGAAGCTGTACTGTCTTGGTATAGTTAGGAGAGTTAACATACTCCAAGAGGTTACAAAGTAACAATCTTTATATTTTAATTGTAAATGTATATAGTTTAGTTGCAAATGTATCACATTAGCTAAAAAGCTGGCAAAAAACACAGCATGCTAACAGGCTAACAGCAAGCCTACTTGTAACATGGCGCCAAGTAACAAAATCCATGAGTATTAGGTTTACAATGTACAATTTTAGCTATATAGTAGAAAAAAAAGAGAGAGAGACAGAGAGAGAGAGCAAGAGAGAGAGAGAGAGAGAGAGAGATAGAGAGAGAGAGAACCCTAACCCAAATTAATTATATGAGTATAAACTCATAACAAGGTTGCCTTGAGCACAAAGAGAACACAAAATTCCTTTAAAATAATAAGTGTTTACATTGTCTGTCAAACTATAAAAAGAAAACTCCATTTGTTTTTGGGCTTTCACCGAACCCTGCAATATGTGTAGTATATTGAATCTTTGCATCTGTGATGTCACATCCTTCCTTAATAAGTGGCCATTGTATCATGCCTTATAATTGTTCAGCAAGCATTCTAAGATACGATTTGGTAATTAACATGAGCATTAATCGCATTATACCTTATAGCTGTTCAGCTTACTATTCTAAGATACGGTTTGGTAATTTCCATGAGCGGCGATTGCATTATAGCTTTTAACTGTTGCGCAAGAAAGCAAGTTATATGACGCATGAGTACTGCTGGAGCTGCGGTTCATGGGGAACTGAAAGTATGAGTCGGGCATTTTTGTGAGCTAATAAATCGATCAGGGGTGTACAGAGTGCCGGCAGCTAACCTTTTTCAGGCCCGCGGCACATTCTAAAATTACTATTAAAAAAACGAGCATAAAACAGTGGAATAAAAGCATTCAGGTTAACTGTGACGAGAAAAAAATACTCAAAAATGCCATCCAGGTTATTTTGCAGTCATTGCTCAAAAAATAATAATGAATCAAAATCAATGTTATTATCTCTTAATATATTTAAGGCTCTAATTATTCATCCATCCATTCATTTCTACCGCTTATTCCCTTTCGGGGTCGCGGGGGGCGCTGGCGCCTATCTCAGCTACAATCGGGCGGAAGACTGTGTACACCTTGGACAAGTCGCCACCTCATCACAGGGCCAACACAGATAGACAGACAACATTCACACTCACATTCACACACTAGGGCCAATTTAGTGTTGCCAATCAACCTATCCCCAGGTGCATGTCTTTGGAAGTGGGAGGAAGCCGGAGTACCCGGCGGGAAACCACGCATTCACGGGGAGAACATGCAAACTCCACACAGAAAGATCCCGAGCCTGGGATTGAACCCAGGACTGCAGGACCTTTGTAATGTGAGGCAGACGCACTAACCCCCCTCTGCCACCGTGAAGCCTGGCTCTAATTATTCAACTTTGAAATATTTTTGCGCAAAATATAGCATATTTATGTGTTGTCTTTGACAAAATGGGCATAAAAAAACACGAAAAGATAATTAAAACTTATAATCGACGAAAATATCTGAAGTTGATATAAAAACTTAGGTGTTGAAAGTTAGAAAAAATAAATGACCTATTTTTAACACTTTTATGAGTGGGGCCCTTTTCTGTATCCCCCAATAATTTCAGTGGGACTTTAAATATAAATGTAATGAATTAAAATGAATAATTACCTGTTTAAGGCTCCAATGACTTCAAATCAAATATTCCACTTTGAAACTTTATGGGAGCACAATATTGTATATGTTGTGTTTTTGCCATAAAAAACAGGGTTTTGACAAAAGGGGCAAAAACAGCCCTAAATGTAAAAAAACAACAACTATATTTTGTATTGGTTTTGATAATAAAAAATATCAAAATAGTCTTTGAATTTTTAGTGTGTGGCCCTCAGTGAAAAAAGTTTGGACAACGCTGCTAAAGATGAATGTAATCTGTGCACCTCTTCTCTGGTTCCACTCGTGTGCCGCGCCAAGAAGGCCTGGATCATATCCATCATTTATCTCAAAGTAGTCGTCTGTGCTCAGTATTAAGCCACTGGGACCAGTTGAGAGCAACTCCCTAGCAGTGAGATTTAAAACATTAGACATACATAGAATTTGAAGAAAACAAACTCACAAGTGTACCTTGCCATTGTGGATTTGCCAGAGCCTGGTAGGCCGCGCATCAGGATGAGCACCAAGGACGGCCCGTCCAGTGGTCCGGAGTGACTCGGCTGCTCCCACGCTTGGCATCTGTCCTCAAAGTGCAATTCAGGTGCATCTCGGGACCACCTGGCATTTACGTCATCGCGAGCATCAAAACTAGAACCGCCACAATGCCTGTCCTGATAGACTGGGTTGCATTCAGGTGCTGGGAACCGAGGCTGAGGCTGAGGTGGGTAATGGTGGCATTCAGGTGCTGGGAACTGTTGGTAATGGTGGTCACTGGTGGGATACCAGTGCTGCGGTGGGGGGGTGTAATTTGGAAAAGGAGGGTGGTGCAATCTGGGTTCTGGTTGGTTTAGTGGCGGAAGAGGAGGATTCTGATTAGATGCAAACCTGTCAGAGTTCATGTTTTTTGGCCTTTTAGTATAGTAGGGCTCATTGTTATACCAATGGGACCAGGGTGCTTCTTTGTGTGCACTACTTCTCTGTCGGGGAGAATCTATCTCTGAAAGTCTGACTGTGTCTTCCACTGGTCTGGACCAGGGTGCTTCTTTGTGTGCACTGCTTCTCTGTTGGGGAGAATCTATCTCTGAAAGTCTGAATGTGTCTTCCACTGGTGTGTCCTGTGCTTCTTCAGATGCTTGGGCTGTTTGGAGACGAGCATCATTTTCCTCAGCAGCCTTTTCACAGATCTCCTCAATCTCCTTGTAAAAGGCAGTGAGTGTGTCCTCCACATCAGACGTGGGTGTGTTCTTCTCTGGTTGAAAGGATGGACCAATGAAGGCACTGCTCGTAATTCCCACCTGTTTCAAAACTCGTTTATAATCGTTGTCTTTCGTAGACTCTTTGGCTGTAGAGTCGTCTTCTTTACTCGATGTTTCTTTGTTCCCACATGACGTGTCCTCTTCAGACATCTGTAGCGCCGCAAATACAGCAGGTGGAAGTAAAACCCAGTTAGCTAAAATGGGCTTCGACAGAAGACCGAGCCAACCAACACAATGAGCGTTATCAATGACCGTTGAACATTGATATACTATAAATGCGACTATCAAAACATACTTACCGCTGTTTACACGAAGACATTAGTTGAACGAACGGTAGAGAAAGCAAGCTATAACATTGCTAAAGCTAACACTTGTTTACGGATGTGACGTCACTCGCTTCTTTTCCTTAGTTTGAGTGTTTACCACCATCTATAGGTCGGGGTGACACACTACACCAGGCAAGGGTCACCAACCTTTTTGAAACCAAGAGCTACTTCTGGGGTACTGATTAATGCGAAGGGCAACCAGTTTGATACACACTTAAATAAATTGCCAGAAATAGCCAATTTGCTCAATTTACCTTTAATAAATAAATCTGTCTCTCACTCTCTCTCTCTCTCTCTCTCTCTCTCTCTCTCTCTCTCTCTCTCTCTCTCTCTCTCTCTCTCTCTCTCTCTCTCTCTCTCTCTCTCTCTCTCTCCATATATATATATATATATATATATATATATATATATATATATATATAAATGGGTATTTCTGTCTGTCATTCCGTCGTACATTTTTTTTCCTTTTAGGGAAGTTTTTTTTGTAGAGAATAAATGATGAAAAAAAAACACTTAATTGAACGGATTAAAAGAGGAGAAAACACGAAAAAAATTAAAATTTAATTTTGAAACATATTTTATCTTCAATTTCGACTCTTTAAAATTCAAAATTCAACTGAAAACAATGAAAACAAAAAATATCTCATTCGAATCTTTTTGAAAAAATTAAAAAAAGAATTTATGGAACATCATTAGTAATTTTTCCTGATTAAGATTAATTTTAGAATTTTGATTTTAAATACGTTAAAATCCAATCTGCACTTTGTTAGAATATACAACAAATTGGACCACGATATATTTCTAACAAAGACAAATCATTATTTCTTCTAGATTTTCCAGAACAAAAATGTTAAAAGAATTTCAAAAGACTTTGAAATAAGATTTGATTCTACAGATTTTCTAGATTTGTCAGAATAATTTTTTTGAATTTTAATCATAAGTTTGAAGAAATATTTCACAAATATTCTTCGTCGAAAAAACAGAACCTAAAACGAAGAATTAAATTAAAATGTATTTATTATTCTTTACAATGAAAAAAAAAATATTTGAACATTGATTTAAATTGTCAGAAAGAAGAGAAAGACATTTAAAAGGTAAAAGGGTATATGTGTTTAAAAATCCTAAAATCATTTTTAAGGTTGTATTTTTTCTCTAAAATGGTCTTTCTGAAAGTTATAAGAAGCAAAGTAAAAAAATTCATGAATTTATTTAAACAAGTGAAGACCAAGTCTTTAAAGTATTTTCTTGGATTTTCAAATTGTATTTGAGTTTTATCCCTCTTAAAATGAAAAATGTCGAGCAAAGCAAGACCAGCTTGCTCGTAAAAAAAAAAAAAAAAAAATAGAGGCAGCTCACTGGTAAGTGCTGCTGTTTGAGCTATTTTTAGAACAGGCCAGCGGGCTACTCATCTGGTCCTTACGGGCTACCTGGTGCCCGCAGGCACCATGTTGGTGACCCCTGCTCTACACTTTTCCTGATGATTGTCCTGAGTTTTTTCTTTTTTTTCTATATTAATACTTTGTATTTTTTGTTGAAAATAGAGTTGTAGTTTGAATAGTCTGTTTTATCTTATCATGTAATAACATTCATAGACTATCACCAATAAGTTACTCCGTTTTATTTTTTCCACACCGGCTGTAAACTTAATGTAAATATATGAAAGTTGTAGTTTGACTGAATTAGTAGTAAAAGATATGGCTAAGTGGTAAGGTTGAATCCGGAGTCCCCAAACCTTTTGACACCAGATCCCACCCATCCATTTTCTACCACTTATTCCCTTTTGGGGCGCGGGTGCCTATTTCAGATACAATCGGGCGGAAGGCGCGTACACCCTGGACAAGTCGCCACCTCAACGCAGGGCCAACACAGATAGACGGACAACATTCACACTCACATTCACACACTAGGGCCAATTTAGTGTTGCCTATCCACCCATCCCCAGGTGCATGTCTTTGGAGGTGGGAGGAAGCCAGAGTACCCGGAGGGAATAACCCACGTAGTAACGGGGAGTACATGCAAACTCCACACAGAAATATCCCGAGCCCAGGATTGAGCCCAGGACTACTCAGGACCTTTGTATTGTGAGGCAGACGCACTAACCCCTCTTCCACCATCCTGCCCACATTGGGTCAAAATAATTTGTCTCTGTGCACACACACACATATATATATATATATACAGACATATATATACTTGATATATATACACACACACATATATATACATACATATGTACACACATATACACACACATTTATATATATACATATATATATATAATTTTTTTTTTCTTCCAAGATGGCGCTGCTGTAGTGGCTGCTGTTGGCAGGAGCTCTGTGCTCTTGTATCATCCTTTTGTGTTTCCCTCTTGTTTTCATGTGTTATTATATTTTTTTGCCTTTTGGTCCGGGACCCTTTGGGACTGTGTGACAAGGGGTGTCACTTTCGTGACCTCTGTGGTGCTTTTTTTGTGGACTTCTGGATCTGCCTCCCGGGAGCCTTTTGGCCATGGAGACCAGCTGCTGGGTCTCTGCCACACCGGAGTCGCTTTGGAGGGACTGGAGGAGATGCGGATGAGGGGACAGGGCTGCGGAGCTGGCACTGAGCGATGGGACGGAGAGGCTTCGCGGTGTCTTGACTGGGTGAGCAGGTGTCGGACACCTCAGTCTCCTTGGACGTATCATCGCTCATCCATGTGGACTGGACACTGGCCGGGAGTGGAGTCGGCTATCCTGGTTGCTTTGTTGGGTCTGCTTCTGTCTCTGGCCATCCTTTCTCCACCCCAGCGGACGATGGCGTGGAACACCGCAGAGGCCACCACAGTGGATATGTTTCTTTTACTTTTTATTCATAGCTGTATGTAGAAGTGTCTGGTTGTATCTGCTGCTTTAATGTCTTTAATGTCCCATGTGTTCTTTGATGTTTCCCTCTTACACACATGTAAGAGGGGTGTGTACTATGGCTATGAGTTGTTGTTTTTCCCCTTGGCCTCAGTCTGCACCACCTCTCCAGGGCCCAGGCTAAGACCGATTTTTTTTATTTTATTTTAATCTTCTATTTTTTTCTCCCCCACTTGTTTACCTGTATCTCATCTTTTTTTGTAAGGGGCGCTGGAAGCCGGCAGACCCTTCAGCGATCCTGTTCTGTCTCCCTTTAATGTTTGTCTGATCTTGAATGGGATTGTGCTGAAAATTGTAATTTTCCTGAAGGAACTCTCCTGACGGAATAAATAAAGTACTATCTAATCTAATCTAATCTAATCTATGCACATACATAGATTTACATAAATAAGATATATATTATATTTATGGTTGTCTTTTCCCTATACATACTTATTTATATTTGGTTGCTGTCTTGTCTCCGCAATTTCCCCTTTTATATTCTTTTTCTTTATCCACTTCTGCTCCAGGCCCGCTTGGTTAAACACTAAATATATCCAAACATTTAATAAAGTGAAATACAAATAAGGAAACAAAAGAAATATCCCCCACTTTTTTGTGAAGTAAATCTGTACAGCAGATAAGGCATGTACATCAACAACATAATTTGCCTGAGCAGGTGGACAGAATAATTTTTTTTTTTTTTTGTTTACCTTGGGATGCTGGCGGGCCATAGCTTGGGGACCTTGGGCTCAAGTTAAGCTTTGCTTCATTCTACTCCTTTTCCGACATGTTGAAATGTCCAAATGTAACCACATGATGGTCATTCATGTGACTTGCTAAACATGTCTGAAACAAATCCATCATAACTTTATTTTTAAAATTTTAACCATACTTGATAGTCTTTTGAAACAAATGGCTATATTTACCTTGCTGTAAATTACATCATCATTATATCTTGTGGGGTGAAATTATATTTTATGGAACACGTCTACTTCCACTTTAAGAATGGCACACTGTGTATCCTTAATTACAGACGGAAAACAATAGAAATGCAGAGAGCAATAATAACAAACATGATCTCCTTGGCAGACAAAATAACAGGTGAAAACAGATTTATTGAACCTGTTTTTGAAGTTAGACTTAACTTATAGTACAATACAATACAGTCTACTGTAAGTAACAGTTTAAAGTGAATCACAGACACGTAACGCCTGCGTATCGATCATGGCAAGCTCTTCATCCTTCACCCATTCCTCCTCTGCGGGGGCCAAGACAAGTTTAGGGACATGTGTTTGATCAGTTTTTAAAGTGCTGGGCGTCCCGGATCTTCGAGGAGGATTGAATGTCTTTTTTAAAGCAGGTGATGCCGCTGGCCCCAGATGGAACAATGGAGGAGGAGACGCCACACGGGAAAGGAAGTCCAAAGCTTTCCTCTTTTTCAGGCTTCGAGGGTCTTTCTCTGTGGAACTGTCAGCTGGAGGAAGATTCCTACTCACAGGAGTGAAGCAGCTCAGGCTTCGTAGTGGCTGCTGAGATTTTGGCTATAGCGGGAGACACTCTTTTAGTAACATGCCAGTGGTCCGTTTACCAGAACAGGCGTAAAAAAAAAACAACACTTGCCTTCATGTGTTGGTTGTCGGAAGCAAACGTAGGCGTTGTAGGAGGCAGTGCTGTAGAGCCGACAGTACTGTGGCCATCAGACTTCAGTAGACGTGATAGCTTCTCCTCAGCAGAGAGAAAGAAATTGTCCTGGTCCTTAAACAGAGGGCAAAAATAACCGATATTGTCTCTAATTAAACATAAATATGCATAATAGCATTGTAGCAAGTTGACAGCGGCAATCAGTACCCGGAGGAGGTTTCTAAACAGGCTGAGGGACTCCTGAAGATATGCTTCTTTGGGGTTTGCAGAAAAAACTGAGAGATCTCCAGCGTACACAACCGGTGTGGGATGAATGGACTGGCCTCTCAGCTGAAGATTACTCAGTGCCAGCAGCGCGCAAGGTTTCACCAAATCCGCCAAACCTGCCTGAAGAAGGCTGCTGAAACAGCGAACTTTTACAAAGTTCAGTTTCTCATCGGCCAGATAAAATGCAGGAGAAGTGCCTGTGTGATGAAAGGGCAGGAGATAATTTATTTGCCCCAAATCAAGGGTTTTTAACCTTTATCTAACTCAGGGCCCAACTTTTCCACAATAGAGTGGCCCACTCAAAATATTATCACTAAATTAGCAATGTTACAGTTGATTTGAAATAATTTTCAATAATTATATTTAACCTACTTAGTTCAACAGGATACACCTTGTCCGATGATATGAAACCATGTGTTAATCACAAAAGATTATTATCTAGGTTTAAGCCAGGATGAAAAATAAATCAAATATACTGCAAAAACCAAAGGGGCTTATAAAAACTGATGATAAATACATTTATATACAATCACAGTGCTAAAACAAATTATAACTAAATTAATTGTAAACAATAAAAAATATGTTTCTTAAACTATCAATAAAATTTAAGTGATACAGCTTCACCACTTTAGTCATAATTTTTCCATTTAAAAAACTTCTCTATGACTTTAGCTTTTTACTTTTGCCTGCCACAAGTGGTGTAAAAGTAAAACATTCCAAAGTACCGCTGCGGCCCATGCGGACCACAACTGAGAAACACACTTTTGGACGGCTCAGACAATGGTTAAGAAACAATGCCTTGAATATTCAAGAGGGCGGTTGGATTAAAGGCAAAGGAAATAGCACAGACCTTGTATGTCAATGACTCTGATGATACATCCAGAGAGATCAACTTCTCCACACAGGGGCTTGAATTTTGAGTCTTGAAGGTCCACAAAGTTGGCAGACACTCTGGATTGAAAACATGTTGACAACCATTCTGGGGAAGTCTGGATGAAAAACAAAAATCTCAGTATTTGGTTTGTAGATGTTAACCTAACCTAAGTAATAGTTCCTGAAGGTTACCCGCAGGTCCTGAAATTGTGTTTTTGTGGTTCCAGTGAGTTGAACCGTTGCAACACCAGTGCGCTTCTTCCCATCCGAAGTGGTAAGGTTGTAGAGTTTGTATCGACAGCCTTCTTTCAGAAACGCCTGCAGGTCAGAGGATGGCCGCCACAGGTTCAACTGGTAAACTAAAAAAAAATAAAAAAATACAAGCATTCAGGTACAAATGTAGATTAGGTTTATTTGAAAAGAGACTACATATTAATGAACATTCGAGATTATAGCCAATGGCTAATTTCCATCTTCAATCCCTAGGCAAGTAGATGTCAAAATTAAGGGGTCATATTATGATTTTTTTTTCACATATATATCATATCCTTGTGGTCTACATAACATGCAATGGTGGTTCTTTGGTCAAAATTTTGCAAAGGTTATGTTTTACAGACCATCTTCAAGCCGCTTTCTGACCGTCTCTTCAGGATGCACTGTTTTGTAGCCGGTCCTATTTACGTGCCATAGCCCTCCTCAAGGCAAAGTCCCCTTCAACTGCATCTCCGTGGTTTGAATTTAAAATTTCAGGAGATATGGTGATCCCAAATACACAAAAACATGTACCGACAGGTAAGAAAAGTTGGTGTTGTATAATATGACCCTTTTATGACAAACATATTCAAAACATAGCACACAGATGAACAATATTAAAATGTAAAACTCCAAGATTCTGGTACCAAAAGGTGTTAACATAAATGTACATAAATGAAAAAAATACACATTTCATAATACTTACTTGAACACTTCCAATTTATACTAGTAGCCTATAAATAATTCAAATTTTGACTCAAGCAGCCATTTTTCAAGGTCTTAATAAATTAAGGTTGTGTTGCTCGTTCCCTAATATTTACTGGAATTGTGTTCCATGTTTGACACGCTCGATAAGAAAATACAAGTTTCCCAAATACACTTTCCGCCCCCCCCAAACGGCATCATTCTGCAACCAGACCGACAGTGGTTGTCCTGTTGGCATTTCTCTTGACAAAGTTTTTGAGAGGAGGTGGCGCTAGGTCGTTTAAAATTTTGTATACAAGAACTAAATAAGCATACTTAATTAAGTTTTCTCGATTAAGATGGTTATATTTCTCAAGTATTCTGCAATGATGATACGTGGTGGGCCATTTATCTGGTACGTTGAATGCTTTTTTATAAATAACCTGCACCGCAGTGTCCAGCTAGTGATACGATAATTTCAATAGGGCACACTCATTGAATTAAAGTACAATTTAGCAATGTTTGTTGTTAAAATATTTGTTATACATTTGAAATTTCATATGTTAAATTTGAAATACGTGTGTGGGAGGACTCACTGTTGCCAGTTGGATTCAAGGAATCAACGACGCAGAGTCTCCAAACAGGAGTGACGTCGCGTTGAAGACAACTGGCTTCGCCGTCTTCTGCCTTCTGTAGCGCGCGATGATAGCGATCCTGCATGTCGGCCTGCCTCTTCTCCATCAGTGTGCGCCTATAAGCTTGCAGGGTCTCCAGCTGCTGCTCACTCAGATGAGCCTGGGACGAGGACAATATATAAATACAGTAATTTCAAAACATACACTTACTTAATATATATTAAAAAAATATTGTCTTGTGTTGTTACCTCAAGGCCAACCAAGTCCTCTCCCACTGTTTCATAAAGCTCTTGCCCGTCCTGCAGACCTGCAACATCCTGATGACTGATAGCCCGTTTTCGTTGTTCAGGTTTGTTATCTGCAAAAGATGGACAGTAGAGAGTGGTTGGTTCTACAAAAGAATGGTTTGCAAGTTGGATCAGTTAAGTTTTAAATAATTAATATATATTTTTAATGCCAACTACACATATTGCTGACATACAAATACAATTAATGAAATAGTTTTAAATAATTAATGTATATTTTTAATGCCAACTACACATATTGCTGACATACAAATACAATTAATGAAATAGTTTTAAATAATTAATGTATATTTTTAATGCCAACTACACATATTGCTGACATACAAATACAATTAATGAAATATGTTGATCTTCACATCATTTTCTGCATGCTAATTATTATATAGTAGTTATAGTGTATCATAATGTATAACTGTAAATGTTTAGTTGTGAAGACTCACAAACACTGTCACACACCAGAGCCCTGACAACAAGGGTGTATAGAAGGAGGAGTCAGCCATTTTGAGAGGAGCCATACATAAGTTGACAAGAGATCTCCTTTTACGGGACAGCCACTGAAATTGTCATTGCTATAAACAATCAACCTGTAAAAATAAACCTAAGATGGTGAATTTGAAATTTGACGGTTGCTTTGTGAGTTTTTATTACAAAAAATCTGAGCCGCATTTTATGTGGCCCACCATATTATTCTCAGAGGTCCACAACATTATATTTATGTAGTATGCCACATTATTTTAATAGGCCCACCATGTTCTTTGTGGCCCCACACATTATTTTTATGTGTTCCGCCACATTGTCTAACGTGCCTCCCCCCCACACAATTTTATGTGGTCCAATAAGTAATAAATTACTTTCTGGCTGAATTTATTTGTTCTTTCAATTTTGACGAAACCGTGTACTCCATGCAATTGCACAAGTTCTACACTTTAATATTACCTGATCATGCAACAAGATGTTCCAAGCATTTTTTGTTTAATGATCAAAAATCAATACCTACCAACTATCTACTTGTCGCCTTGCCTTATGATTTCAAAGCCAGTGATCCATCAATTATGAATAAAAGCAGTTTCCTATGCAAATTGTATATCAAGGCTATTATACGTTTGTATTCATATATTATTCACTGTTAAAAGGGCCTCTCTGAGATAGTTTATAATTGCGATGTGGCCCTCAATAAAATGGAGTTTGACCTCCGCTTTAAGTCCTACCCGTTTCTTCATTTTCAAATTGTGCCTGAATCTTAGCAAAAAGCATCTCCATGGCCTTTTGTTTATGATTGTTGTATCGATCCGCCTCCTTCTCTTCTGCACGGGCTGAGCGGAACACGACGCCTCCGTCTTGCTTCCTTTCCATCCACTGGAAGTACAGTACATGCATGTATGCTAAAACCATACAACTTGTAGGAGCAGTTGGGGCAAGGTCCTGGGTCCATTGATGACCAAACACTGACCTGTATGGGGTAGCTTCTGAGCACAACTATGTCCACGCATCCAACAGGTCCTCCATTGGCGTACAGAGAAGAGAGAGGTAGCAAAAACGGACGAGGATCTCTGTAAAATCCCAGTTTAGTGTCCCATCGAGCTGGCCGGCTGCTGTTGGCAAAAATCTAAAAAACAAAACAAAAAACCAACAAGATTATTTCTATTGAAAAAAATTAAATGTATGTACTGTACCTTTAACATGAGTGATTCAGGTGCCTCTAGTGGAGAGCAAGCCTCCTGAGACCCTACCAGCTGCGCACCGTGGACGATAATCTTCCCGCCCACGGCCAGTCGACCGTTGACAAGCATGGCACTCAGCGGTTGGTCCAGCTGGGCTTTGATGGCGTACCAGCCATCTGTGAGCCACACAACCGCACACTGATTCTCCACCTGGACATGGGCGGCGCCCTCTTGTGGGGTCTTGGGCTCGCCGCGGTCCTGCTGCGAGACAACCCCGCAAACACAGAGAACTATAGTCTTGGCTGCGGTGTCATCCTTTTCCATGATTTTCCTCAAAGCCGGCCTGCGGCTGTGGTCCACCTCCACGTCATACCTGACATGCACACAATATGCATTTGTAAAGATTGGTTGAATGCTGAGGGACTTGCATCCAATCCATACCAATGTGTTAATATACTTTAAATACTAAAATTAATGCCTCTATTCAACTAACCAGTCTTTCCTGTATAGATGGGTTTGATTTTATAAGTTGCTAATCAAAGTAAACCCTCCAGGCTTCAAATGTTCCTAGTTATTAAAAATTAGTATTTTCAAGTGAGTGATTAACAGTGATCTGTAGTTAATTAATCTAATTAATATAGTTTCTTTATTCTTGCCTAAAAACGCTGCGAAAAGCCCTCAATTTGAGACTTTTCCATTTTAATTTGTAACATTTTTATAAAGGTGGGTATGTGGGCTTGTACAAAGCCGCAGGCAGTTTAATGTCCCTGCCTTACATAGTTCCGGGTCCCCCTTGGGCAAGGTGTAGAACCCAAATGCCCCCCCCCCATCAGGGTTACGATACCCCCCATGAAACAAACTAAGAGAAGATGCGTTACCCGGCCCAGAGGAAGCCCGGGGCCCTCCTCCGGAGCTAGGCCCGGAGGCATGGTTCGTCAGCGAGCGCCTGGTGGCTGGGCTAGCCACGGAACTATGTTTTCTTTCCTGCTTTATCATGCACCCCAAACCATTATGAAACCAACCAAATATGGGCCTACCTGTACTTGAGCTGCAGTAGAACCCTTTCCGGGGTGAGGCAGAGACATCCCATTGTTTGCGGGAAGGACCGCTCCATAGACGCCAGCTTCCACACAACCCATCGGTAGTGATTGTACACCCACTCCTCACTCAGCAGTTTGGGATCTACACCAGGCGTGTCGCAGAGCGCTCTGAAGGACGACAGGAGGGAAAGATTTCTGGTAACCATACTCCATGATGTTGCCAGTGCACATTTAAAGCCTACCTATAAAACTGTTCTTTGCCTGCACTCCCGTCTCTGCTGGGAATAAGACATCCGCCGTCAGCGAGTTGAACGGCGCCTTCGTCTGCAAACGCATCATTATTGTAGAACTCTTGAAGTTTGAAGCAGAAAGCCTCCGCAGTCTCGCTGGTGATCTGGGACACATGCCGACGGACTCCATATTCATACAGCTACAACACACAAAACCAACATCATTAAAGGGGAACAACATTTTTTTATTACATTTTGTCCATTCACAATCCTTACGTAAGTCAAGCACACATTTTCTTTTTAATTTTTTGTATTGCATTCTAATTCTTAAATAAACGCTAGCAAAGTTAGCTAGCAATGGAGCTCTATTCCAACGATAAAGCGCTATAAAAACATCCATCAATATTTTATACATTCTGGATGGATGGAGTAAGACAAATTCATAATGACATGTAATATTTAGGTATTTTGCTAATTTTAAGCATACGACGGCGCACTATTTCCCAGACCAACCCACAACGTTCCGAGTTTCCTTTGACAACACTACTAATCATGGCAGTCTTTATGTGAGACGACGACGACTACATTGGGACAAATGATGATCCAGAACCTTGTAAAGTCGAGCCTAAATATATAGCAGATGAGCTACAAGTTTTAAGAGCTGTGTGATAAGCGGATCCAGCAAGTAGCACAAGAAGAAACACAAACCCCGAACATAATTAAACAATCAAATATTGTAAAATGTCTGCTTTCACTGGAATGCCAACTGATGGGATGTTTATATCCTCCCGTTTAGATGAAAAATTCATTATATTCCTCACACATTTTAAACATTTTTTAAGGAAGGTGCTAACGAACAACTTTTCATGTCTTACTTGCAATGTCCGGGTCTAAGTTAAATGTCAAATTTGACCAACTTTTCGGTTTATGGCACCATCTTTTACTATACCGGTGTGAGGCATGATTTATAATCTGGTTTGAACTTTTACCAACTCAAAGGCAATGCAACAGCTCACCAGCTCAGTATGGCAATAGCTGCCTAAGAACTAGAAAAGATCAGAAATCCAATTAAAAAGTGTCAATCTGATTTGAAAGAAATATTTATTTAGTAACACTATTAGTAACAAACCTCATGAATAATTACTTGATTTTATGTTTAAAATCTGTCAAAGGGGCCAACAAAAAACAAGCTGCAGGATGAAATTGGCCACCGGGCCGCACATTGGCCACACCCCTATAGGGCATACAATCAAAGTATTAAAACCTTACCTGTTTCTCATTGTACTTGGTTGGGGGCCTCCCACCCACTGCTTCTTTTAAACCTATCCTTGTCACGCCGGACGTTTTAATTCGAAACAAGCTGCCAGGCAAAGCTCGGACGGACTGGCGCTTCTTCTTCCTGATCCTCATGTGTTGCATGTCTCGTGCCAGCTCAATGTTCTCACCTTGCATCACCTCTGTTCATAGAGCAAATATGATGAATTAGGTTCCTGGGGGTCGCTATCTTTGTGCAAAACATTCACCTTGACTCCAGTATGTATTCTCCTCTGCTCCATGACAGGCGGAATGGGTTTGATTAGAGATAGGATTCCTACTAGGGAGGTCTGCCTTGTTGCTTGTGTTGCTATTTAAGTGTGCACAAATCCGTTTTTCCACCTCCTCCTCTTCTTCTTCATAAGGTTTCGTGGAGTTCTGTTGGACAATAGTTCTTTGTTTCTTGAAGGGAGGAACAAATGCAGGAGGTGTGTTAGCGTTGTTGCTCTTGTGCACATTGCTCTGTTGCGCATCCTTTCTCTTAAAAAATGGAGGTACAAATGAAGGAATCTTGGGAAAAGTTAATCTGCTGCCTCCCGCTGTTGAGCTGTGCTGTGTTGTCGTTGGTGATTTGAGATCCATGTAGCTCATCCCGTCTCTATAATAAATGAACATGCATTTTATATATGATGGTATACACAATATTGTCAAAAGAGTGGAAAGCTCACCTGTGTGGCATTGTGATTTTGGGATAAAGAGAGACGTTGTACTTAAAGGCCGGCCTGTCCTTTAACAAACCTATTGAAATAATAATACTGTATTTATCACATTAACAATTTATGAATAAATAAATATCGGACTGATAAAAGTTAGGCCGATAAGAAGAACTGTGACTTCACTCAATGAAATCAATAACATAAAATAATAGCTTGGTTAACCGGTGAAAAAAACACGCTCAAACTATTAACAAGTGAATTAAGTGGATTATGGTGAGCAAAAAAAGCGGCCCTTTCCTCCTACGGGCCTTGCTGTAAACCTGCTGTAAATTCCGACTGAGCTCATGGCGTCAATCGAGTGCGACTTATTTAATGTTCCCGGTGAAGACTTTTTGCGTGTTCTTTGCACCAAATGTTGTAAACATTCCCTAAGGAGGGGGAAAAAAATTGAGCTTTAACACATCAAACTTTAATCGGCCACGAGAAATGCAAGCATTGCTACAAAGGTATTTTGAAAGCCTACAAAGAGTCTGCTGCTATGTTTGATATATTCTAGTTTCTTCAAAATAGCCACCCTTTCCTCTGATTACTGCTTTGCACACTCTTGGTATTCTCTCGATGAGCTTCAAGCGCACCTGTGAAGTGAAAACCATTTCAGGTGACTACCTCTTGAAGCTCATCGAGAAAATGAGCACACGCACGCACGCACGCACGCACACACGCACGCACACACACACGCACACACGCACCATAAGTTAGACAAGTAATTACCATTTGGAGAACTTGTTTGTGGACAGAGTCTTGAAGCTCTACGACTGTCGACACTCCTATCAAATTCACCCAGCAAGCTTCTTTTCAGAGAAGGCTGGTCTAGATTTTTTTAACAACACAACACACAACAGTTAATGCTTGAAATTGATTGATTTCAAAATACAGTATCTTCTCTTAATTTTATTCATTCAAATGATAATTACCAGTCAATTCAGCATCTTCTGCTGATCTTTTCCCAACAGCTTTGCAGGAAAAGGAGTTTTTCGGCTGTATACTTTCTAACGTCATGGAGGGCCCAGCAAGAGTCTCATCCTCCAGCAAAGCTTTGGTGCAGTCCAGTGCTTCTTGAGCCAGAAATATCTGCTGGGTTTCAGTGCAGTCACTCAGGTCTAGTGACTGAAAGTTGACCATAGCAGGCCCTTCGAAACTCTGTGGCTCAGTTGTGTCTCTGTCGCACGCCTCACTTAT